>NC_059425.1:4567149-4582692 GCF_021028975.2 Sphaerodactylus townsendi | reverse complement strand
GTGGACCTCTGGTGCCTCGGCATGGAGAGGTTGGATGTTTCTGGGGAAGGTGCGGTAGCCCCCAAAGAGGGCTCCGACCTTTCCCTTCTGGATCTGGAGGAACCGGCGGGAGAACGGGTCTCGCTGGTGACTCTTTCCCGTCCTCGTATCAGCACGAGTCTTCCTTTACTCCGTTGGAACGAGGGACGTGAAGACGACCATGGGGACTTACATGAGTCGTTTGGGGCGCTGTCTATGGATCGAGCGCCTGTGGATTGGATATCTACCCGTTTTCGTATGGATCACAAACCTCAGATGCAACCTGTCACGGAGGAGACGGGCCTGACCACCTTTCATGCGGCAACCCAGGAGTCCATCGAACGATTCCTGGACTCGTATTTTGGTGATGCTCCCAAAGAACCACCGTGGCACAGCACTGGGGCCCGTCCGAAGACCACCGGTGACACTGGGACTAAACCTGGGATTGGGAGGGGTATCCGTACCGTCCTCCGATCGGACCCCCCTGATCCCGGACCAGCGGCGGCACCTGAGATGCCCCGTGGAGCCACCGGTGGGCACGATGCCTCGCGTCCAGACGACGAGGAATCCGGAGAAAGCCTACACTCCCAGCCGGATCTGTTCCCTCTCCCATCGAAAGAGAGCTGGGATGAGGAAGTGGGCCGACTGCGAGATGCCCAAGAAGCATGGGCCCGTGAACGCCAGCTATGGGAAGAGGAACGGGAACAGCTGCAGCAAGAGCGTGAAAACCTGCAGAGAGACCGGGAGCAGCAGCGCAAAGAAATCCAACTCGAATTGGACCGTGCCAAGGATGCGCTCCAACGGCAATATGCGCAGAATCTATCAGTCCATGATAAAGTCCTGGAACACTCCAAACTGAACTTACAGCGTCAACGTGAAAGTGTTCAGGCCTTGCGCACTCAAAGTGAACTTACTGCAGCTGTTCAACGGGACGAACTGGCTAAATTGGAACGAGAGAAAGCAGCTTTGCATGCGCACCAGGATGCATTGACTCGCAAGGAGAGCGAGCTGGCTGCCTTGGAGAGGGAACTGAAGAAGCAGCAGACCAGGACAACCCAAGTTGGAGTCTACGCTGTCACGGGTGCAGCCGGCGCCAGAGGGGCGACGCTGCTGGGTCCAGCCACCTTCCAAGGACCGGCTCCCACCGGAACACCAGCGGCACCGGCGTTGATACCTCCACCGATTCCGGCCCCCCCCCTGCGCAACCGCTGCCTCAACCCGCTCAACCTGCGCAACCGCCGCCCCTGCGGGCGCCAAGGGCCATGGAGAGGGGTTACTACAGACCTCCAATACCTGCCCGTTTCGATGGGACCGCTTCCAAACTTCCCTACTTCATCTTGCAACTCGATGCCCACATGGAGGACTATGACGATTTATACCGGTCTGAGCGCGAAAAAATAAGGGACATCGGCTCAGTCCTGGATGGGGCAGCAGCCGACTGGTTTGTGACTCTCTTGAACCTGCAAGATGAAGATACTCGCACGGTACCCGCTTTCCTCCAAGCCTTAAGGGCTCGCTTCCAAGATCCGGGTGCGGAAAATGAAGCTATCCGCACCATCAAAACTATTCAGCAAGGCAACCGCTCGTTTGCAGAATTTGCCCGTGAATTTCGTGCGGCGGCTGCTCGACTTCCTCCTGAGTGGCCTGAGCGCATGAAATGCGAATACTTCTCGGATGCTGTCGACGGCAAGCTACGTGAAACGGTGTTTTTAATTCGGGTCCCCCGCACTATTGCTGATTGGATTGAATTGGGATCCCAGGTGGCGTCTCGCTTAGAGTACGCTCGTGCCGGAGGCCGCCCACGCCCGAAGCCTGCCACTACGTCCACCAAGCCAAGTCCAGCCGCCCCTACCGAGACCACCTCCGAGCGCCGTCGCCGACTGGGATTGTGTCTTTACTGCGGAGGTCCAGGTCATCTAGCCGCCAACTGCCCGAAAAAACAGAAGCCAACCGCTCCGGCCGCGTGCACCCCATCTGCCAAGCCACCACGCAAATCAGGGCCACCCCCAACGGGCTCGTCTAAGGCAGTCATCGAAGGCGACCCGGAGGAGGGGGAAGCAGCTGTCTGCCTTTCTTCAGCCCCCATGGACATGGGTTCGACTCCAGACGCGGTGAGTGAAGGCAGCGCTCCCATTACAATCCAAGCGTTTCTGGCCAACCCCGCTAAGCACACTCGTATTATAGCCTCAGCCCTTGTGGATTCTGGCTGCTCCCATTGCTTAATGCGGCCCCAGGTGGCGGAGGAGCTAGGTCTAGACCAAGTCCCCCTGGCTAAGCCCATACCATTCACCCAAATGGACGGCAGTCCTCTCGGGAGCGAAGGACCAGCCCAGTTCAAAACGCAGCCGGTTCTCCTCCGCTGCGCCGACCATTGGGAGAAAATTAGTTTTATTCTGGCGCCAGTGGCCAAACACTCTATAGTTCTGGGCATGCCATGGTTGTTGTTGCATGAACCTAAATTCCTTTGGAAAGAAAGGATCTTGGAATTCACTGACCCTCCCTGCGGGGAACACATGAATTGGGGGGAAAACTCGACTTCTCCTGACACACACCCCCCCCTGGCTTCATCAGCGATTGCTCCCGATTCTACCGGCATCCCACCGGCGTACCAAGATCTAGCCAGAGTATTTCAGGAGCAAGAATGCGATCAGTTGCCACCCCATAGAGACACTGACTGCAAAATCGTAATACAGCCAGGGGCGCAACTGCCCAAAGGTAGAATCTACCGCATGAGTCCCAATGAGGAGAAGGAACTTCGTGCCTTCTTAGATAAGAACCTCGCTCGCGGGTTCATACGGCGGGCCACCAAACACACACATGCTGCTCCTGTATTGTTTGTAAAAAAGAAAGATGGGTCTTTACGGCTCTGCACAGATTACCGAGGTCTCAATGCAGTCTCCCTGTCCAATAAGTACCCTTTGCCTTTGATCAAGGACCTTTTAGACGCATTGGGCAAAGGACGCATCTTTACTAAGTTGGACTTGAGAGAGGCTTACTACAGAGTTAGAATTGCTGAAGGCTATGAACACTTGACTGCATTTAACACAAAGTTTGGACAGTTTGAATACTTAATAATGCCATTCGGGTTAAGTGGGGCCCCCGGAGCTTTTATGGCCCTTATCAATGAAGTTCTCCATGATTTATTGTACAAGGGAGTAGTGGTGTACTTAGATGACGTGTTAATTTATTCACAAACCATGGAGGAACATGAAGCATTGGTTCGGGAAGTATTGAAACGCTTGCTCAACAACTCCCTCTTTGCCAAACTTTCCAAGTGCTGTTTCCACCAAACCTCTATTGACTATTTGGGTTACCGGATCTCGCCCGAGGGCCTAAAAATGGATCCTGCTAAGATTGATGCGGTCCTCCAATGGCCTGCCCCTACCAACCGAAAAGAACTCCAATCTTTTCTAGGTTTTGCTAATTTCTATCGTGACTTTATACCCCAATTTGCTGAACTGACTCTCCCTCTCACAGACCTCTTACGCACTAAGGGTAAAGATCCACTGTCCGCCAAGCCCGGGGCCCCCCTTTCCTGGTCCGAAGAATGTCAGACAGCCTTTCAGCTTTTAAAGTCTGCTTTTACCACCGAACCTATCCTAAAGCACCCTGACCCGGATCTCCCGTTTGTGGTTCACGTGGATGCCTCGGACAAAGCGCTTGGGGCGGCCCTGTTGCAGAGAAATAAAGATGATAGGCTGGTTCCGTGTGCTTATTTATCAAAGAAATTCTCCGGTGCTGAACTCAACTGGACTGTAGGGGATAAAGAGACTGCGGCCATTAAAGTAGCACTCTCCACTTGGCGCCACTGGCTGGAGGGGGCTAAACACCCCTTTCAAGTTTGGTCGGATCACAAGAACTTGGCCGCCCTCTCCACCCCCCTCAAGATGTCCGCGAAGCAACTTCGTTGGGCCGATTTCTTTTCTCGTTTCTCTTTCACGGTCCATTTTTTCCCCGGAAAAACCAATAAATTGGCGGATGCGCTCTCGCGCCTACCCGGGGAGGGGGGTGGAGCCAGCTTACGGGACATTCCGCGCACTGTTCTCTCCCCCTCCCAATTAGGGCTGGCTGTCACCCGATCTCAGACATCCACTCCTCCTTCTCCGCCCATTCCCAGCCTGGTCTCTCCTTTCCTACTGAAACTTGAGGAGGCGGGGCTACGCGAGCCCCCGGCGGAGGAAGGCGACTCCCAATTGCGTTTAGAGAATGGCGTTTGGCGGCGGGGGGATTGTTGGTACGTGCCTCCCCCCCTCCGCAAACAGGTTCTCGAGGCCTGCCATGATGCCCGCTCGGCTGGACATTTTGGCTTTCTAAAAACTCTGCATTTGGCCCGCCGGCAATTCTGGTGGCGCGCGATGCGCAAGGACATTGAAACGTATATCAAAGGTTGCTCTGTTTGTGCAGAAGCCAAGACCGTTCCGGGAAAGCCCCATGGTCTGTTGAAACCTCTCCCGGTGGCCTCCCGCCCCTGGGAAGTCATCTCCATGGATTTTATTACAGATTTGCCAGAAAGTCATGGCAACACGGTCTTGTGGGTGGTGGTGGACTTATTTTCCAAACAAGCCCATTTTATTCCATGTGCTTCCATCCCCTCCGCTCCTAAGTTAGCGCGTCTGTTCATTCAGCACGTTTACCGTCTGCACTCCGCCCCCGTCAAGGTGGTCTCCGACCGCGGCCCCCAATTCATTTCAAAGTTCTGGAAAGCTTTTCTAGGGTTGTTAGGGGCCGCCCCGGCGGTCGCCGCCCCCTACCACGTTCAAAGTGACGGTGAGACGGAGAGAACGAACAGAACCCTAGAGCAGTATTTACGTTGTTACACCAACTACCACCAAGACAATTGGTGCGAACTAATTCCGTTTGCAGAGTACGCCTATAACAATGCGGTTCATAGCAGTACAAAAAAAACCCCCTTCGAAATTGTGTCCGCTCGCTCCTTCCCGCCGTTGCCGCAACTACCTGCGGCAGCATTGGATCCTCCAGAGTTTCAACAATGGATTTCATCTCTGGCTGAGGGGTGGAAAACGGTCCAGACTGCCTTACAACAGGCTAAAGACTCCCAAAAGCTGCAAGCGGATAAGCACCGCTCGGATTTCCCTCTGCGTGTGGGCGCCTGGGTGTATTTGTCTACCAAAAATCTCAGAGACGTGCATAAATTTTCTAAACTAGGCAAAAGATTCGTGGGACCTTTTCAGATTACTAAAGTGATTAATGATGTCACTGCCCGATTGGATTTGCCTAACTCCCTTAGTAACATTCATCCTGTCTTCCATTCCAGTTTACTCAAGGAGGCTCCCGTTTCCGATGCCTGGCACGACCCGCCGGAGAGACCCCCACTGACTATTATTGATGGCCACAAGCATTACGAAATTGACGCCATCCTGGACTCTCGCTTTAATCGCAAACGCTTGCAATATTTAGTCTCTTGGGTGGGATATTCCTCTGGGTATAATCAATGGGTTTATTCCGAAAATATTGACGCCCCCACCCTTATTTCTGCTTTCCACCGCGCCTTTCCGCACAAACCTGGAGGGGAGGGGTCTTTTTTAGGGGAGGCAGAGTGTAAAGGATTCAATGGTGTTGATGAGAGGGGCAGCCGCCTGGCCTTGAGTACATTCCACAGCCCGGGCGATGGGCCAGCTTCTCCGTCGGAGACCTTATCTCTGCGAGGGAGATGAGCCCTCCGTTCCCATGGGAATCCGGGAGGGGGGGATGGGATGGACAGAGTTATAACCTGTGTTTCTGGCGGGAGATCTTATTCCTGCCACTGCGTGTACTTGAGCTTTCTAAGATGTCTGAATAAACGGTCTTTTACACCAAAGAGCCTTTTATTTCTGCTTCTATGGAATTCCTTACAATGGTGTTTCAATGGTGTTTCAATGGTGTTTAAACTAGAGAGCCCAAATTCTCCTTTTAAAACCACATTAAAGGGATAATCTGGGGTCCCTAGTTAAACAACATTGAAAGTGATGCTGTTTTGGGGTGAATTATCCCCCACCCTGAAATAGCATCACTTTCAATGTGGCGTAGTGGTTAAGAGCAGGTGCATTCTAACCTGGAGAAGCTGGGTTTGATTCCCTGCTCTGCCACTTGAGCTGTGGAGGCTTATCTGGGGAATTCAGATTAGCCTGTGCACTCCCACACATGCCAGCTGGGTGACCTTGGGCTAGTCACAGCTTTTTGGAGTTCTCTCAGCCCCACCCACCTCACAGGGTGTTTGTTGTGAGGGAGCAAGGGCAAGGGGATTGTAAGCCCCTTTGAGTCTCCTACAGGAAAGAAAGGGGGGATATAAATCCACACTCTTCTTCTTCTTCTAAACTGAGGACCTCAGATTCTCCCTTTAAATCCATGCCGAAGGGGGTGGATTTAAAAGGAGAATCTGGGGAAATTTGGAGGGGGGGTGCCTGCTGTCAGGGGTGTAATTGTTAAGCTTGAAACACCAAACTTTCAGGGTATCTTTCGGAGTCTCTCCTAATGATACCACCCAGATTTGGTGAAGTTTGGGTTCAGGGTGTCCAAAGTTATGGACCCTCAAAAGTGTAGCCCGCATCTCCTATTAGCTCCCATTGGAAACAATGGGGGATGGGGGCACTCCCTTTGGGAATCCATAGCTTTGGACCCCCTAGACCAAACTTCACAAAACCTGGGTGGTATCAATAAGAGACTCTCCTGATAATACATCCCAGGTTTGGTGAAGTTTGGTTCAGGGTGTCCAAAGTTATGGACCCTCAAAGATGTAACCTTCATCTTCTATTACCTCCCATTGGAAACAATAGAGGATGGGGGCACCCCCTTTGGGAGTCCATAGATTTGGACCCCCTGGACCAAACTTCACAAAACCTGGGTGGTATCAATAAGAGACTCTCCTGATAATATATCCCAGGTTTGGTGAAGTTTGGTTCAGGGTGTCCAAAGTTTGACAGAGCGTGCGTTTTATCAGCGGAAAGGTGCGTTACCAGAAAAGATAAGTGTAGTTGAAGACGGCTTGGCACAGCAGACAAATAACTCCACCACACAGTAGCTTCACTTCAACGAAGGAATTTTACTTACAGGTGCGAGCTATATACAAGTGAACATCAGAAAACAAACCGGCAGCATGCTTCGCAGTAAACATATAACCCTAACAGAACAATGTGCATGATAGTGCTCTACTATTATACAAACACTGCCCAATCACATTGAAGGCCACAGCACCGGTTCAGACTGGTTTGATTCGGTTCAGCCAGGCTTCTGCCAACTTACTCTGGCAGCAGGTGCTGTCATCTAGATCTCCACGATCTGTGCACAAGATGCACACCTCTTTATTTTGAATTCCCTGACACCCCTTCTCATCTTGGGTACAGATTATCTATTTACAAAACATTTACAATACATATTAAATGGTTACATTACACATCATGCAACACACTGGATACAGTCACAATACCAAGTTCAGGTAATAGGTTTCTATACTTGTGTAAAGTACCTGCTTTGGTCAAGATGTCTGCACAGTTACGTTCCGTAGGCACATACTCTAATTTAATGTCACCTTTCTGAACAAACTCTCTGACATTTTGGTATTTAACTGCTATGTATTTGGTTCTTGCTTTCATGCTTTCCATATTAGCCATATGAATGCAAGTTTGGGAATCTTCTAGGATTTTCACAGGCTTTTCATACATTGCATTCAGATCAGTTAACAGTTGTTGAGTCCATATAAGTTCTGAACAAGTTTCAGACAGTGAACAGAACTCGGCTTCTGCAGTTGACAATGCTATTGTGTTCTGTTTTCTAGCTTTCCAGCTAATGACAGAGTTTGCATATTTAATTAAAAACCCAGAACATGACTTTCTGTCATTCTCTTCTGCAAAAGAGCTATCGGCTACTGCAGATAGGATATTACTGTCATCAGGACAAATCAATAAACCTTTATTGCTTGTTCCTTTTAAATATCTGACAACTCTTTTGACACTTTGCCAGTCACGAAATGTTGGTTTAGAAACTCTTCTACTTAAAACACTTACTGCATAAGCAATATCTAATCTTGTCCAATTACTCAAAAACAAAAGACTTCCAATTACAGAACGAAAAAGATCAGGTTTGTCAAATAAAACATCACATTCTGTTTTAAGAAAATCAACAGACATAGGAGTATCAAATGTTTTAGCATCTGTTACACCACATGTTTTTACAAGCTCTCCTATTTTCTTGGATTGTAGCAACACAAGACCACCTTCAGGATTGTGAGCTATTTCAATACCTAAATAGGACTTTAGATATCCTAGATCTTTCACCTTGAAATGTTTGCTTAGCTCATTATAGACAGAATTGATTGCCTCATCAGTTTTAGCTGCAACACATAAATCATCAACATACACCAATAAGATGATTTGGTTGTCATTTGAACCTTTTGTGTAAACACACGGATCAGCAACACTTTTTTTGAAACCAAGATTTAACAAACAATCATTTAAGCATTGATTCCAATTTCTTGCGGATTGACGAAGCCCATATAACGACTTCTTTAGAAGAAGCACCTGGTTTTGTTGTTTGGTTTTAAAGCCAGGAATTGGTTGCATATAAATCTCCTGCATTAAAGGAGCATTTAGGTAAGCAGTAGAAAAATCATAATGGCGCACTTTTAAACCATTCTTTACAGCTAAGGTAAGATACAGTCTTAAAGATTCACTTTTAGCTGTAGGAGAAAAAGTTTCCACAAAATCTTGCAGATAGGTTTGGCTGTAGCCCTGTGCAACAACACGTGCTTTGTATACGATACTTTCATCAGGTAAGGCTTTTCTTCTATAAACCCATCTGGAACCTATGATTTTGCGATCATGAGGCTTTTCAACTTCCTCAAAAACTTCCTGCTCAAGCAAAGAATCATATTCTTTTTGCATTGCTTCTTGCCATTTTTGCTGCTCTTCAGGATCTCTAGTTAACATCTCATTGTAAGACTTTGGTTCAATCCAAGTATGACACACTCTAACTGTCTGTGTGAACCCATATCTATCAGGAGGAACACCTTTATTTTGCCTTTCAGACCTTCTAGGAACAACTGGACTTTGCATGTCAGTTCCATTTTGCTTTGACTCAGTCTCGTCCTCCCCTTTCACTACAGTTTCTGTTTTTACAGGAGGTGAGCGAGCCTGACCTTGAATAGGCGAAGGAGGAACCGGTACTGACCGGTTGCTGCTGCCACTAGCAGCTTGCTGTTCCGACAATAAGGGCAAAAACACCTCAGTATTAGCATGGATTTGCTCCCAACCTGTATGGTTCTCAAAATTAGCGCTTCTCGAAATTATTACACGGCCATAAGACAGAAAAAATCTATAAGCTTTGGTTTCTGGCTGGTAGCCAATGAACCTCAAATGGCGATATTTGGGTTGTCCCTTCCTTCTTTGTTCTTTTGGAATGAGAACATTTGCAAAACTCCCAAAAACTCTCAAATGCTTCAAAGAGGGCGCTTTACCAAAAAGCATGTAATAGGGTGTTTCATTGATTGTCACACTCCACAATCTATTTATGAGATAAGTAGCTGTACTGACAGCTTCACCCCAAAAATGAAACGGCAAGTTTGCATCCATCAACAAACAATCACGCATGGTTTGCAGATGAGAAATTTTACGCTCCGCAACCCCGTTCTCAAAGGGCGAGAAAGGATTAGTTTTCCTATGAATTATTCCTTTTTGAGCCAACCAATGTTGAAAATCATTGCTCAACCATTCTCCACCTCTATCAGATTGTAATCTGGCAAGACGATAAGGAAAGTTGCGTTCAATCATTGCCACCCATTGTTTAAACTTTTCAAAAGCTTCAGCTTTGGTTTTTAACAACACAGTATAAGTATATCTGCTGAAATCATCCACCAGCACCATAAAATACTTGGCACCACCTTGTGTTGGTGAAAACGGGCCAGTTAGGTCAACATGAATAAGAGAAAACGGTTTATCTGTTTTTCTTTGACTGACTGCAGTTGAGGGATAGGCTTTCACTTTAGCTTTACTGCACACTGCACAGTCAAGGTACTTGCGGCAAGGTTTAACATTTACATCACAAACTTTAGCAAGTTGCCTCAAAGTAGAAAAACTGGAATGCCCTAACACTCTGTGTAAAGCATGGACACAGTTGTCATGCATTGGACGGTTAGATAGACATGAAACATGTTCTTCACTGCCTGCTTTCTTGGGAATCATTTTATACAACTTATTCTCAAGCTTTCCCTTTGCACAGACAACGCCATTCAGTTTCACATAACATACATCGTCCACAAAATCAACTTTATAACCATCATGAGTTAGACTAGCTACTGATAACAGACAGAAGTCTAAACTTTGCACTAACAGTACATTTTTAAGAGACTTGCCTAAAGAAGGCACAAACGCAGTTCCTTGTAAACTAACTTCCACTGGACTGCCATCAGCAAGGCTTACGTGGGCAACTGTTGATTCTTTGACGTCTTCCAACAGGGACCTGGAATTTACGATGTGCTCAGTACAAGCAGAGTCAATAAGCCAGGACACAGTCTTAGAATCTTCAGCACACGTAACCAGCAAAGCAGATTCATCTCTGACTTGCTTCTCAGAAAAAGACTTCTTTTTGTATTTCCCCTTCTGTTGCCTCAATTGGCTAGATCCAGAACTTGCACAATTTCGGGCTAGATGCTTGTCTGACCCGCAAACGTAGCAACGACGCACAGCAAAGGATTTCACAGACGTAGCCTCTCCGGACACGGCTCTTCCTCTCCGGACACCGACAGGCCGAGAACCGCTCTCTACGGCACATTCATCCGAGCGACAGGCACGCTGGTAATCCTTCTGTTTCTGCCACTCCAGCAGACTGGTTGTAACGAAATCGAAAGTAAGCTCGTCTTCCTTCACATTCTGTAAGCTCAAAACAAGCTGCTCCCAAGAACTGTCCAAGGACGAAAGTAGGAGATAAGATTTATGAGCCTCTTGGAATGCAAGTCCTCTGCTCTCCAATTCAGCGAAAAGAGTCTGCATAGCCTGCAAGTGAGCTGAGACACACTCACCAGCCTTCAGCTTCAGGTTGTACAGCTTACGCGTGAGTAGGACTTTGGAACCCGCTGTGTCTCGCTGGTACAGCTTCTTTAACACCTCCCAGACTTCATGAGCACTTGCGGCGTTCTGCACGTATACCAGCTGAGAGTCAGCCACTGCCAGGATGATAGTAGCTCTTGCTCTTTCATCGGCTCTCCGTTCAGCTGCAACTCCAGCGGCAGGGGGTACCTCAACAATGCTCCACAGGTCGTCTCTGATAAGATAACTCTTCATCTTACAGCTCCACGGCATGTAGTTCGACCCGTCCAGCCTCTCAAAAGGCAAACTGGATGCTGTAAACGCCATGACTGCCTTTGTTCCACTCACAGCTCGTGCTCTTCACGCCAACAACACTCCTCAGCACTACCTTACTCTCGTGTAACGCCAAACTCTGGGCCCATAACCTGACAGAGCGTGCGTTTTATCAGCGGAAAGGTGCGTTACCAGAAAAGATAAGTGCAGTTGAAGACGGCTTGGCACAGCAGACAAATAACTCCACCACACAGTAGCTTCACTTCAACGAAGGAATTTTACTTACAGGTGCGAGCTATATACAAGTGAACATCAGAAAACAAACCGGCAGCATGCTTCGCAGTAAACATATAACCCTAACAGAACAATGTGCATGATAGTGCTCTACTATTATACAAACACTGCCCAATCACATTGAAGGCCACAGCACCGGTTCAGACTGGTTTGATTCGGTTCAGCCAGGCTTCTGCCAACTTACTCTGGCAGCAGGTGCTGTCATCTAGATCTCCACGATCTGTGCACAAGATGCACACCTCTTTATTTTGAATTCCCTGACAAAGTTATGGGACCTCAAAGATGTAGCCCCCATCTTCTATTAGCTCCCATTGGAAACAATGGAGGATGGGGGCACCCCCTTTGGGAGTCCATAACTTTGGACCCCCTGAACCAAACCTCACCAAACCCGGGTAGTATCATCAGGAGAGTCCCCCAAACAATCCCTGAAAATTTGGTGCTACTAGCCCAAACAATGCGCCCCCCTGCAGGCCAAAACCCGAAAAACAGTAAAAATGTTTTTAAAACCCACAAACGGGTGGGCGGAGCTTCGGACATGAATGGGGGGGTTCAAACCCGAGAACCCCCCTCTTACCTACGTGCATGCCGGCAGCTGGCGGGGCTGGCAAGTCTGGGCGTCAGGCCCATTGCTTCGGCCAAGCTGGGACAGAAGGACTCCCCTCAGGGCTCCCCTGGACGGCGCCCCCCGTGGAGGGGTGGCCTCGAGAGCCGCAGTAGAAGGAGGAAAGAGCTGCATGCAGCTCTGGAACCGCAGGTTCCCTACCTCTGGTCTAAAACAAACATTCAAAAGAATCATAAGAGACCCCCATAACTGATGTTATAGGTAAGAGCTAAGTGTATGGCAAAGATGAAAGAATGTGCTCTTTTCAGCCAGGTGGCATCTAACATGGAGAACTGGGTTTGATTCCTTACTCCTCCACATGAGTGCTGGACCTTTATCTGATGAACTGGATTTGTTTCCCCCCTCCTACACATGAAGCCTGATTGGTGACCGTGAGCTAGTCAAAGTTCTCTTTGAACTCTCTCAGCCACACCTACTTTACAAGGTGTCTGTTGTGGAGAGATGAAGGGAAAGGAGTTTGCAAGCTAACAAATGCCCCCCCTTCCCCTCCCCACAACAAACTCCTTGTGGGGCAGCAGGTGGGGCAGAGATTGCCTCCCTAGCCGGCCTATGGACTTCTCCTGTGCTGGCGGCCCCTGTCTGCTGGGGAGAAGGCTTGAGAGCAACATCAAGGACTTACTGGAGAATAAGGCACTGCACTCTGGGTGAGAGGGAGGGGAGGCGGAGCTCCCCAATCCCCCTCCTACGGGCACAGTGGTATTTCTCCCCCCCCCGGATACTCAGGGCCACCGTAGAGAGTGGGCGGGGCTACGTCAGGCTTCCTCAATTGCTGGGCTTGCTGGGGCTTGCAAAATCAGTCTGTGGGGGGGGGATATGTTTTGGCGCCCCCACGTGACTGCAATGGATGTGCCCGGGGACATGGGGTACCCGTTGTCCCTAGGCAAATTCGCCACTGCTGTCAACTATTGCACAATTATTTAACAAAAAACAACACCTAGCAATAACTTAAAGGTAAGAACAGCCACTAACTAAGCTTAATACATTAACACACTACCCTAACACTAACTCTATAAACGACTAGAATATAGCAGCATTACTACCTAACAATACAAATAATTAAACTAGTTAATGCAATCAAATTCTCTTAACACTGTAAGCATCAACCCCAACCCTCCCCCACAGTCAACATATCCAGTAATAGTAATGTTGAACTCCGTTGCCTATGGAGTGTGGCAGTCCGCCGCCATGTTCTTGCTGCGACCGTCAAGCAAGAGAGTTCCGTGCATGATAGTACCGAGCAAAACAGTTCCAAGCATGATGCCCTTTGCATTCTGTGGGAGCCCCTGCCACTAGCCCCCATTACTGTCTGGGGGCTGCCAGCAATAGACAGATGCCCCCCAGGTCTCTCACTGCTGGTGGGTCGTTGCCGTTGCGATCCCCATGGGTCCAAATGCTGTCGCCAGGAAATTTGGCTCACTCAGACTCGCCCTGCCGGTCGCTGCCTCAGTCAAGCGCCGTTGCGGTTGAGGGGGTGCTGCCGCTGACATCCAATACTAGGGCCACTCAGGAGTCGAAGGGGTGTCTCACAGACCGGGAAAACCCTGGAATCACTGCCCAAGTGCCTTGGCCGGTTGCTATTGTTGGGGGGCTGCCGCTGCCACTAACCCCTTATGTCAGGGCTGCTCGGGAGTCGAAGAGACGTCTTCCTTCCTGGTGGGTGCAACAGGCAAGGCCCATTTTCCTTTCCTTCCTGCCCAGAATGAGAAGACGGAGAAGGGGGCAACACCTAGAAGAGCAAAGGTGGGAAAGGAATGTGTGAAGTGCTTCATCCAGGTCGGCCAGCAGAAACACGGGGCTGCGAGAGGACAGCCCTGGGAGACGCTCACCTGTTCCTCATCACATTCTGGGGGATCTTCTTCTTCTGCACCGCCGCATACTCGGGAGGGTCTCTCTTCACAGGCTTTGTCAGGGGAAAAGATGTGGAGTTTAACAGGAGGGAGGTTATTCTGTGGCCTGGAGGGGATGGACCAGAGCAAGAAAGATGCCCCCCCCCCAACCAGAGCTGATGGTAGATGAAGCGAAGCTCCTACCTCTTGGGCATGGCCTTTTCTTCCACAGCCAAAACCCCACACCTGCAACCAGGATAAGAAACGCCACAAGACCAAGGATCCACACGTACACGGGATGGCCGTCATCTGCAAGGAGGAACAAACCGGTCTGGGCATCTGCTGCAAGCAGCCCCCTCCCCCCCTCAATGGCCTTCCTACAATGAAGAACAGCTGCCTCCAGGGCTCGGGGAGGGACGAACCACGACGACTGAGACTCTTTTGCTGGGCTTAGGCGACACCCAGGGCCCTTCCAGCTGGCCCCGTCTTCTTCAGCCACAGGCAGCTCTTGCTGGAACCGGAGGGGGGGGGGGGCTCTTGCACTCAGCTGTGGCCCCTCCCAAGGCAGCCCGACCCACACTTCAGGCAGGGAGGGGACGCTTTCCTGGTTTGCACCAAATCACAACTTTAGGCAGGTTTCAAAAAGAAGAAAAAGGAATTCATTTCTTCAAAATTATAACTCCTAGTTTAGCTGTTTTAAGGCCCGTTGTCAAACCCAGTGAAGTGTCTTTCAGGCCACACCAAGCAGCCCCTCTGCAGAACGGAGAAGGGTTGAGGGCAAAATATTCCTCACCTTCACTCCGGCAGATGCTGGTCAAGTCCAACGAGGCGCTCTTCTGGCCAGTGGGGTTGCTGAGCAGGCAGGTGAAGGTGGAGTCCAGGGAGTCGGGCCCCCAGGAGACGTGGAGATCCGCGTCCGAACCTTCTTCCGGGACACCCGGCTGATCAGAAGAGTTCCCCCTTTTCCAGGAGACCTCAATTCCCCCCTTTTCAGACCCCAGGCAGTGCAGGGTCACGTTGCACACCTCTGCTGTCCTGGAGACCAGGTGGGGGCGTATCTCTGGATCCGGGACAGGCTCTGCTCAGGGGGAACAGATAGAGAAATGCATCAAGGTGTTTGTTCGCCATGGAGGAGGGTCTCTGAATTGTGCAGCTTCAGGAGAAAGAGGCAAAGACCCTCACCAAAGACAGAGAGGCGGAAGGTCTGCCTGAGAACCTCTACAGAGGCAAACACAACTAGAGCCTCCAATGTACAGCCGTCCTCCTTCTCCAGGGCCCTGATCCTTAGCGTGGTCTCATCCGCCATCTCCAGCCGCTGCCTGAACGGGTTCCAGGTATTTTGCCACTCCAGTTTTCCATCCCTCAGTTCAGCAATCAGCATTTCTGGACCAGACCCTGCTTGAAAAGACCACTCAACACTGGCCACTGGTTTCGTTTCAGATAACTTGAGAGGGAAAGAGGCAGATCCCCCCAGGATCCCATTCACCTGGACAGG
>NC_059425.1:4499998-4567065 GCF_021028975.2 Sphaerodactylus townsendi | reverse complement strand
AAAGAGCACTAGTCCCAAAACGTATCCTTGGGGGACACCATTCCCTACATCTCTCCATTGTGAGAACTTCCCATTTACACTCACCCCTTGCTTCCTGTTCCTCAACCAGTTTTTAATCCATAGGAGGACTTCCCCTCTTATTCCTTGATGGATGAGTTTTGTTCTCCAATGCAAGTTCTCTCTCTCTCTCTCTCTCTCTCTCCCCTCCCCTTTCCACCCTTCTCCTCCCTTACTTCCCTTCTCTTGCATGCCACCCCTCCCTCCCCTCTCCTCCCTTACTTCCCTTCTCTTGCATGCCACCCTTACCCCTCCTCCCTCTCTCTCCCTTACTTCCCCTTCCTTTGTGCATGCCACCCTCCTCCTCTCCCTCTCTCTCCCTCCCTTACTTCCACTCCCCTCCTTTGCATGCCACCCCTCCCTCCCCTCTCCTCCCCTACTTCCCTTCCCTTGCATGCCACCCCTCCCTCCCCTCCCCTCCCTTACTTCCCTTCCCTTGCATGCCCCCCCCCCCTCCCCCCCCCCCCCCCCCTTACTTCCCTTCCCTTGCATGCCACCCCTCCCTCCCCTCTCCTCCCTTACTTCCCTTCCCTTGCATGCCACCCCTCCCTCCCCTCTCCTCCCTTACTTCCCTTCCCTTGCATGCCACCCCTCCCTCCCCTCTCCTCCCTTACTTCCCTTCCCTTGCATGACACCTCTCCCTCCCCTTTCCTCCCTTACTTCCCTTCCCTTGCATGCCACCCCTCCCTCCCCTCTCCTCCCCTTTTAAGTAATCAAATTGTGAACACACAATCAAAGCACTCCTGCCAGATGGCCATTCAACCCCTCTCCCCCTCCTCCATGGACCTAGAGAGGGCAGGCAGGAGACCCCGGGAGAAGACGAAGGGAGAAAAACCTAGAAGACCAAAGGTGGGAAAGGAAGTCTGTATGTGTGAAGGGCTTCATCCATGTCGGCCAGCAGAAATACGGGGCTGCTAGAGGACAGTCCTGGGAGACCCTCACCTGTTCATCATCACCTTCTGGGGGGAGTTCTCCTCTTCTATTCCTTCACATACGGAAAAGCTACAAAGTTTAACAGGAGGGAGGTTATTCTGTGGCCTGGAGGGGATGGACCAGAGCAGGAAAGATGCTCCCCCAACCAGATGAAGGATGAAGAGAAACTCCTACCTCTTGGGCGTGGCCTTTTTTTCCACTGCCAAATCCCCAAGCCTGCAACCAGGATAAGAAACGCCACAAGACCAAGGATCCACATGTACATGAGATGACCGCCATCTGCAAGGAGGAGCAAATGGCTCTGGGCATCTGCTGCAAGCAGCCCCCTCCCCAGTGACCTCCCTTCAGTGGGTGTCAGCTGCCTCCAGAGCTGGGGGAGGGACGAACCACAATGACCATCTTCAATTGCTGGGCTTGAGCGACACCAAAGGCCCTTCCAGCTGGCCCCGTCTTCTTCAGCCACGGGCAGCTCTTGCTGTAACGGGGTGGGGGTGGGGGGGCTTGCGCTCAACTATGGCCCCTCCCAACGCAACATGACCCAAACTTCAGGCAGGGCTAGGAACATTTTTATGCTTTGAACAAAATCACAACTTTAGGCAGGTTTTTTAAAAAAAGAAAAAAGAAATCATTTCAGCAAAATTATAACTTCAAGTTTAGCTGTTTTAAGGCCACACCAACCAGCACGGTTGGGGGCAAAATATTCCTCACCTTCACTCCGGCAGATGCTGGCCAAGTCCAACGAGGCGCTCTTCTGGTCAGCGGGGTTGCTGAGCAGGCAGGTGAAGGTGGAGTCCAGGGAGCTGGACTGCCAGGAGACGTGGAGATCCGTGTCCAAACCTTCTTCCGGGACACCCAGCTGATCAGAAGAGTTCCCCCTTTTCCAGGAGACGTCAATTCCCCCCTTTTCAGACCCCAGGCAATGCAGGGTCACGTTGCACACCTCTGTGCTCCTGGAGACCAGGTGGGGGTGGATCTCTGGATCTGGGACAGGCTCTGCTCAGAGGGAACAGATAGAGAAAGGCATCAAGGTGTTTGTTCTCCATGGAGGAGGGTCTCTGAATTGGCCACACTGGGGACACTTCTGTGCAGCCTCAGGAGAAACAGGCAAAGACACTCACCAAAGACAGAGAGGCGGAAGGTCTTCCTGAGAACCTCTCCAGAGGCAAACACAACTCGAGCCTCCAACGTACAGCTGTCCTCCTTCTCCAGGGCCCTGATCCTTAGCGTGGTCCCATCCGCCATCTCCAGCCGCTGCCCAAACCTCTCCCTGGTATCTTGCCACTCCAGTCTTCCAACCTTCAATTCAGGAATCAGCACTTCTGGACCAGACCCTGCTCGCAAAGACCACTCAATTCTGGCCACTGGTGTTGTCGCAGGTAACTTGAGAGGAAAAGAGGCGGATCCCCCAAGGATCCCATTCACCTGGACAGGTGGATTCTCTGCTGGATTACTTCTGGCACCTGCATTTTCATTATTTAAGGGAGGGAGAGAAGAAAACAATTCAGGTAAAAGGAGAACTGGTGCTTCTTCAGCATCAATCAGAGGGGGGGATGTGGCCCTCCGCATTTCAAAAGAGAGAACCTGTCACCTGGCCTGGCTGGGAACCGGCCTGAGGCGGGGGCTGATAAAAGGTTGGTCATAAAGTTATGAAAAAACAGCTCACCTGGAGGAGGTGAAAGCAATGGCCTTCTGCTGCTGCTGCTGCTCCCGAGCACCTGGTCTGCTAAGGCATTTGCAATCTGAGATCAAGGAGGATCAAGATTGGAAGCCATTTAGCATATCCAGGAATGCTCTCTCCTTACTATGACCTGAAAATGCATTTTTCCAGTTTATATGGGGATAGTTGAAATTGCCCATTACCAGTACATTTTTGCTTTTGTTGGCCTCTCCAATTTCTTTTTCTATCTCCAAATCCTCTTTTGCACTTTGGTCAGGGGTACGATAATATATTCCTACTATTAGACTATCCTTCACCCCTGGTAATGATATCCACAGTTCTTCTGTAGGGGAATCAGCTCCCCTTGCATTGTCTATTTTATGTGACACTATTCTCTCTTTGACGTAGAGGGCAACACCACCCCCAATACGCCCTATCCTATCCTTCCTGTAGAGCCTGTAACCTCAAATAACAGGTGTATTCCGAACTGAAGTTACCTCACCTTCGGTCGTCTTTCCCCCAGGGATCAGTTTAAAAGCTGACACAGTGTGTAACAGACTTCCCTCTGTGATACACCTCTGAAGATGCCAGCCACAGATGCAGGCGAAACGTTAGGAATAAGATCCACCAGACCACGGCCATTGCAGCCTTGAGGAGAAACCCACTCAGAAACTCAGCCAGTTTAAAAGCTGTTCTGCCACCTTTTTAATGTTGAGCGCCAGCAGCCTGGTTCCTTTTTGGTTAAGATGAAGCCCGTCCCTTTTGTACAGGCCTGCCTTGTCCCAAAATGTTCCCCAGTTCCTAACAAATCTGAAACCCTCTGCCTTACACCACCTTCTCATCCACGCATTGAGACCCTGTATCTCCACTTGCCTAGTTCGCCCTGCGCGTGGAACAGGTAGCATTTCTGAGAATGCCACCTTGGGGGTCCTGGACTTCAACCTGTGTAAATGTTAATGTTTTAAAAGTGTTATTTGTGACTTCCGGTTAGGGAAATGGCCGTTCCGAACGTCTCAAACCTTGCGAGGAGAGACATCTGCTAGAAATCCTCTCAATCCCCGAGATAAACGGGGGTATCCCACTCTTGTCAGAAAGAGGGGAGCCTGAAGAAAAAGCACGGACAGGTCTGACGGGGCTGCGAAAGTGCATTGAGCAGCACGGAGATAGTCCGAGCTTAACATCGAGGAAAGCGCAGAGGGGAAACGAAGAACCCAGGAAGGGACGGCCACCCCTAACAGCCGTAAAAATACGAGGAAAAATAAGAAACGAAATACTGACTTCAGTTGTGAACGAGAACGGCAAAGTAACGACTCGTTGAAATAATAAACAAACTTACAGTAACTGGAGAGACGAAGGGAAGAGAGAGCGGAGAGACGGGCGGGGAAGGACGAAAGGAGGCGCTTGATCGCCCCGAGCGGCCCCGCACTCTGGAGAACAATGCAGAGAACTGACACCGAGGTACCCAGAGGCCCGGAAGACAGTAAGTGCGAAAAACTTTCTTTCGAAATTCCTCCTTTGAATAGACAGTCATTTGGCTTTATGCCAAACAGACGATCGCTTTAAGAACTGACTGTTGGAAAACGGAACAGGAAATAGCGCTGCTGTAAACAAAGAAAGAAAGGCTTCCGAGTAAAAGGGCAAGTGACGTAAAACGACCCATAATTCACACAAACCGGATGCCCATCGACGCAACGACGTAACGATAACAGGAAGAGAAAGTTGAGAGACGAAAAGAAACGGGGGCTTGACAGCTGGGTGAAGCGAAGGAACGCACCTGAAAACAACGCCTGAAACCGAGGAACGTACGAACGGCAGGCAGGCACAGACGGGCGGTGCGAAAGAAGGTAATAACGCATAATCTTAAAAAAGAGCTCCCAGCACAAAGCCCAAAATGGCGACTAGGAGAGGCCCATATACAAATGAGAGAGCATTAAAGGGCCCTAATCAAGACCTGGCCACACCTGAAAGAAACCCAGAATATGGGGCAAGACTAGAACATCTAATTGAAATTACAACAAACTCTTTAAAAGATACTGCAGTGTTCCAGCAAGAATCTAAAGAGAGAATGGCCAGACTTGAATTAGAGTTGCTCAACATTAAAAAGGAGATGGGACATTTCAAAAAAATTGATGAAACACTGAATATAATTAAAGATGGATTAAAAGACCATGAGAATCGAATTACAGATATTGAGGACTCTTTGGAAAACCTGAAAGATAATTATTTAAGGCAAGAAGATGCGGTGGCACTATTGGAGTATGCCCCAAAAGAAAATACATTGAGAATAAGAGGACTATCAGAGACTGAAGGTGAAATTCTATCCAAGCGACTCATGCCAATGCTACAAGAAGTCTGGGATCTCGAAGAAGAGGATGCTATAAGAGAAATTGATCAGCTGTATAGGGTAAACTCAAGAGCTGCCTATGATAGGAAACTTCCAAGAGATATCATCATGCATTGCGTAAGGAAGAGCTTGAAAGATGAAATTCTAAGGTACCACTCGAGACAACCCCTCAAAATAGATGGGAAAACACTCATTATACTGAAAGAGATTCCTCAATCGATCCAGAGAAGAAGAAAGGATTATAAATGTTTGACGGACATGCTTAGAAAAAACAATATTAACTATCGTTGGATTATCCCAGAAGGGGTTTCCTTCGTCTGGAACAGAAAGAGACTGAATATCGTGTTGGTACAGAAAGCCCAGGAGATATCCCAAAAGCTGAGAAAGACCATCCAAGAAAAAGGAAAGTAAGAACAAAGGGCTAAGGGACCTTGGGAGGGGCGGGAGATGGAAAAAAATAAATTTGTGACTTGTAATATAAATGGTTTAAATAACCCTAGAAAAAGGAGGCATGTCTTTTCTCAACTTACTAAAGAGAACCTTTCAGTAATATGTCTCCAAGAGACGCATATAAAAAAAGGAGACAAAAAGTACATTAACTACCCCAGATTGGGGGCCCTTTTCCACGCAGGGTGTAAAAAGAAAAAAAGGGGGGTTGCATTATATATTAAAGAACAAATGCAACCCAAGGAGATATTGGTAGACAAAGAAGGAAGATATTTGGGCGTGGAAGTAACTGTAAACAATTCTAAAATCCTGCTAATAGGGATCTATGGCCCAAATGAGAAAAAAACAGACTTCTATAGCCAATTGAAGGAGAAACTAACTGAGTACTCAAATGAGAAATGGATTATAATGGGAGACTTTAATGGGGTCATAGAACCAAATCAAGACAAATTAGATTTGCAAGATAGGAAAACAAAAAACAGGTTGAGAAAAGACAATAAACTCCCTAAGGTATTTTTTGAGCTCACAACAGAATTATGTATACAGGATGTCTGGCGACTGAAAAAAGGTAATGAGAGAAGTTTTACACATTACTCACATAGACACAATACCCTATCAAGGATAGATATGGTGTGGGCCTCGGAAAGTCTCTGTGCAGATATTAAAAAAATAGAAACAAAACCGAGAATACTATCTGACCATAACCCAATATATATGGAATTAATAACAACACCAAGACAACCTAATTGGAAAATAAAAGATTGGGTCTTAAATAATGAGAAAGTCAAAAAGAATATCAAGAAAAATTTATTAGAATATTGGAAACTAAATACAGGATCGGTGAAGGAAGAGGCAACATTATGGGACGCCCATAAAGCTGTGATACGCGGGCAGCTGAAGATGGCAGAAATAAACCTGAAAAAAGACAAAAAAGAAAAATTTAGAGAGTTAGAGATACAAATAAACAATCTGGAAAAAAAATTACAAGATAAGCATAATAGTAAAAAGATTAATAAACAAATTAAGATATTAAAGGAACAGATTAGGGCACTACAAACAGATGAGACAGCTAGAAATATACTATATATGAAGCAAAAATATTATACTTTAGATAACAAGACGGGAAAGTGGTTAGCGAATAAATTAAGAAAACAAAAAAATTTAAATAAAATTATTAAAATTAAGGTGGGACCAAAAATAATAACAGAAAAAAATCAAATAAAAAAAGCTTTCCAGGAATTCTATAGTCATTTATACAAAAAAGATCCAGTAAAGACAGAAAATATACAATGTTACTTGAATAATCAGAAAATATTAAAAATAAACGAGAAAGAAAGAGAGGAGCTGAATAAACCTGTAGACATAGAAGAAGCTGATAGAGTAATTAGGGGATTAAAGAACAAAACACCAGGTGCAGATAATATACCAGCAGCATACTATAAGATCTTTAAGGAAGAAGTAATTAAACAACTAGTATCATTAATAAATAAAGTATTCACAGATGGAAACCTACCAGATTCTTGGAAACAGGCCACGATCTCATTAATACCTAAGACCAAAACAGAAATACCAGAAGTAAATGAATTTCGGCCCATATCTCTACTCAATGTAGATTACAAAATTTTTACTACAATATTAGCACAAAGGCTTAAAAAAATTCTAATTGGATATATTCAAGAAGAACAATCTGGCTTCCTCCCAGGAAGGCAAATAAAACGTAATATTAGAATTGTCACAAATATAATTGAATACATTAATGACAAACCTGATCAACCAATGGCAGCAATCTTTTTAGATGCAGACAAAGCGTTTGATAGGGTGAACTGGGAGTTTATGCTAGCAATAATGCAAAGAATGGATATAAACGGAAACTTCTATAATGCAATTTAAAAAACCTATATGGAACAAAACGCAAAAATTAAAATAAACAACAAATATTCTGAACAATTCAAGATAGCTAAAGGAACTAGGCAAAGATGCCCTCTATCACCTCTTCTTTTCATCCTGGTAATCGAAATACTACTAAAAAACATAATAGAAGACCAAAGAATTAAAGGTGTTAAAGTGAAAGGAAACCGTTTCAAACTAATGGCATATGCCGACGACTTGGTTATTTTCTTGGACGAACCACAAACCAAATTTGTTCAATTACAAGAAATAATAACTAATTATGGAAAAGTAGCAGGACTGAAAATAAACTATAATAAAACTAAAATGTTCTTGTGGAATATGACAAAACAAGAAAAAAGAACAATTATAGAAAGTTCGAACATTAAAAATGAGAAAAGAATAAAATATCTGGGCATAATATTAGAAGACACTAACAAAAACTTAATAAAAAATAATTACGAAAAAATGGGGATAAAAATTCAAGAAGATTTCAAGAACTGGTCCAATAAAAATTTATCATTACTAGGAAGACTAAGTGCAATAAAAATGACAACACTTCCGAAGTTTATGCACCTCTTTCAAACTATCCCAATAGTAACATCTAATAAAATATTCAATGAGTGGAAAAAAACAATAACCAGGTTTATATGGGAGGGAAAAAAGCCCAGAGTAAGATATAAGCATTTAATACAAAATAAAAGAGAGGGAGGGCTGGCATTACCAGACCTACAAACCTATCATGATGCGGGGGCCCTTTCATGGATAAAAGAATGGGTTACATTAAATGACAGGAAATTATTGAGTTTAGAAGGCTATAATCTACAAAAAGGGTGGCACGCTTACTTATGGCCGACATTGGAGAAAAAACAATGTACAGATAAAACCTTCAAAAATCACTTAATAAGAAATAATTTATTAAAGATTTGGCAAAAATACAAAAGAATATTCTATACCAAGATCCCAACCTGGATCTCAAGGATGGAGGCACAGCAAATTATAGATATTAACGAAAAAGACAACTGGCCGAGATACAAAGACATTTTACTATGGAATCAAGACACCCCAGTTATAAAACAAAAAGATGCAATAAAATGGGAGGAAGGAACCTGTCAATGGTTTACATATGTTCAACTACATAGTAACTTTAAAACGGATAATAAAATTTGGGGGATACAAAAAGAATTAAATGATCTAGATAAGATACTCATTAACCCAGACGCAAAGAATATCAGTGAACTTTATAAGCTCCTGATACAGCAAAAAACGGAAGACAAAATAGTAAAAAACAATATGATCAAGTGGGCTAGAAATCATGGAACGGTAATAACTTTAGAAAAATGGGAGAAATTTTATAAAGAACTATATAAATTCACTCCATGTGCGGATCTCTGGGAGAATTCCATAAAAATGTATTATAGAACTTATCTTACACCATCGCTGTTAGCAAAAATGAACAATCATTACTCACCTAGATGCTGGAAGTGCAAAAAAGAAACTGGTACATTTTTTCATACTTGGTGGACCTGTAAAAAAATTAAAAAATTCTGGAATATTATACATATACAAATAAGAAAAATTTTGAAGATGAACATAAAAAAACCTGCAATTACTTACCTGTTAGGCCCTTCTTTTATGAGTGAGAAAATTTCTACAAAATATAAACACCTGTTATTCCACTTGCTTGCAGCAGCGAGGATTGTGATAGCCAGGCACTGGAAATCAGACCAGTTACCGAAGATCGAGGAATGGAGGGAGAAAGTGCAATCATTATATGTAATGGACAGACTCTCATTTCAGATAAAGGAATTACCAGCGGAGGATTATCAACAAACATGGATGCCTTGGACAGTGTACCAGTCAAATAATTATAACGTTAAAATCTCTCCAATAGGATATTGAATGGACTTGAATTTTTCTTTTCTCTAGGCTTTAAGAAATTTAAGTTAAGAAATATCTGTCAAGTTTTGTTTTTTCTGGATAAATTACTACAAATAGACTGAAGTGGAGTCGTTAATAAATTGAACTACATTTAAGTAACTGAAGGGAAGTCAAGGGGGGGAAATATAGGGGGGGGGAGAAGATAGGGCGGGACAGGGGAGGGAAGGAACAACAGACCATAATAGGTAGTTGATAATTTGAACTAAAGTTGTTAAACAAATGCTCCTCTTTTAAAGTTATACATGAAATTAACATTTGACAATGTGTGATTGTATTTGATCAACTGATGAATGTAAATGTATAACCGACTCTCTTATACTCTTATATTATTTGAGCCCTTCGGGGATAGGCGGCCTATAAGTTTAATAAAATAAAATAAAATAAAATTTAATAAAGACATTTTTAAAAAGTGTTATTTGTTAAGAGAAGTAAACTGTTTTGTTTTAAATTTAGTTCTTTGCAACTCCTTCCAAGTACTGCCCCACAGAACGCACAGAAAGAGGTTACACTTCCAGAAAACATTTACATTTGAATCTTTCTCTGACTTACTCCCATTCTGGCAGATGCTGGCCAGGTGAAACGAGGCACTTTTCTGATCAACGGGGTTGCTGAGCAGGCAGGTGAAGGTGGAGTCTGAGGAGTTGTGCCGCCAGGACACGTGGAGATCCGTGCTTCCGGCAGACAGCTGGTACCAGTCTGAACTCCCTTCTAGGAAGCTAAGCTGATCCCCTCTTTTCCAGGATATGTTTATTCCCCCCTTTTCAGACCCCAGACACCGCAGGGTCACGTTGCACATTTCTGCAGTCCTGGAGACAAGTCGGAAGAGGATCTGTGGTTCTGGCACGGGCTCTGTGGAGACCAGGAAAGAGGTCTCAGTTCTACAGCTGGAAGCAACCGTGCAAGGAACACAGTGGTGGTTCTTCTCCCCCGCTCAGCCATTCCTTACCATAGACCCGGCAGGTGAATGAGTGCTCTTCAACCACGGCAGAGGCCAGCCTGACTCGGGCCATGTAGTCACCACCATCTCCCAGCTCCAGCTCGGTGATCCTCAGCGTAGCCTCGTCCACCATCTTTAGCCGCCACCCAAATCTGTCACCAGGATTGGGCCGCTCCAGTTTTCCACCAATGAATTCAGCAATCGCGAGAGCGAGGCCAGTTTGGGGCTGAAATTTCCATTCTATTTTGGCGACCTTTTCAGATGAGGTTAAGGCTGTAGGAAGCAAAACTGACCCTCCCTGGATGCCGCTCACTTCATAGCAAGGAGGATTCAGGGCAGTAATATTTGCAGTCTCTGAGTGTGAACAAAATGGGGGAGAGAGACAGACAGAAAATAGACCTCTCTGTGAGGGCAACCAGGTCCCGGCCTCCATACACCTCCCGAGGCCAGGATATATTTCAGCCTGTGGGTCAGGAACCCCCATAGACACAATTCCTCTTTCCCCTGGGATGCTTAACTCCCCCAGTTGCATATTTACTCTTGGTCCCCGGGCGCCACTAACCTGTTCACATGGAGGTGCAAAATTGGCCCTGCACGTGACCAAGAAGAAGATGGCAAGGCAGCAGGAAGTCTTGCTGCCTCGTCGTCTTTGGATGCCCTCGATGCTGTCTGTGTCATCAACATGGGCAGGTTCCAGGGTGCCCCCCTGCTGCCCCCCTTTGCTCCCATCTCCCAGGAAGGCAGAAAAGACTGACGTCTATCAGCCTCTGGGACTTGCTTTACAGCACTGAGGCCAGGGGCGAGGCATAGGGGTGTGTGGCCACACCTCCACATCACCCTGGGGGGTGTCCATGCCCACCCTAAGCCCTGCCACCCTAAGCCCTGCCCCCAATAGACATCAGTCTTTTCTGCCTCCCAGGAGGGGAAGGTAGAAGGGACTACTGGCTGCAGGTTCCCTGGGAGCTGGGAGCAAAGGGGGGGTGCCCGGAGTGGCTGGGGGTGGGGATTGGGGGAGGTGTGGCCACACCCCCAGGGTGACATGGGGCATGGCCCTGCCCTCTAAGCCCCACCCTCGATAGACATCTGTCTGTTCTGCCTTCTGGGAGGGGAGGGAAGAAGGAATTTGGGGGGGGGGTAGCAGTGGGGGGGGCACCTGGAGAAAAATTGTATCCGGTCGCCATTTCCTCTTGGTACGCCTCTGCCCCCCCCAAATCACAACAGTCTGATTTTGGAGTGGGGCAAAGTTTCTGCCCTTCTGGGTGCCCCTTGGCATGCTGGGAGGCAAGTCAAATTTTGGCTGGTCTTTGGTCAGAGCTCACCTGAGGACTGGCGATCCAGCAGCAGCAACAGCAGCACCCACCAAAAGCCACGGATCTCCATCCCTGCTCTTTCTGCCCTCGCCCGTGAGGTTCTGCAAAGCCTGTCTCTTCTGGCACAGTCTTCAGGTTGATATTTCGCCCCCCAAGACCACGGCCTCAACCACAGCAGTTTCCTCTGCAGGCCCCTGAACACCTCCGCTCCGTCTCACTTCCCGTCCACTGCGGACCAAAAGGAGAAACAATTACTTTGCCTCACAGTCCCAGCATCATGCCCCATTTCTCTTGATGGTGGAGATACTGGATGGCCCTCTGTCTGTCAGGAGTGCTTTGATTGGGCGTTCCTGCATTGCAGGGGGTTGGACTGGATGGTCCTTGGGGTCTCTTCCAACTCTTGGATTCTATGATACTGCTGACTCCCAAAAGAGCATGCTGGGAGCACATCCACTTTCCTCCAGCCCTCTGTCCTGTTGCCTGGGGAGGGGGCTTTCCAGGCCAGCCCCCCATTTCCTGCTAGAGGCCTGTCTGAAATCTCACAAGCTGGCTGAAAATCTTCTGATCTCTGGTCCTTGGATTTTCCCCCCTTCCCTTCACTAGTAGGTTCAGGGCAGTTTCCAACATCTGATAAAATGTGAAACATTATAAATACCTTGAAAACGACACTCTAGAACAGTGTTTACCAACCTTTTCGACGTCACGGTACCCTTAGAACATAAGAACATAAGAACAAGCCAGCTGGATCAGACCAGAGTCCATCTAGTCCAGCACTCTGCTACTTGCAGTGGCCCACCAGTTGCCTTTGGGAGCTCACAGGCAGGAGGTGAAACCAATGGCCTTCTGCGGCTGCTGCTCCCGAGCACCTGGTCTGCTAAGGCATTTGCAATCTCAGATCAAAGAGGATCAAGATTGGTAGCCATAAATCGACTTCTCCTCCATAAATCTGTCCAAGCCCTTTTTAAAGCTATCCAGGTTAGCTTTAAAGCTATCCAGGTTACCCTTGACCTCACTCTTCATATCTCATGGTACCCCTGCCATCCCCCCCCACCTTCCCCTCCCAGGGTGAAGGGAAGAACTGGGGGGGGCAGGAAGTGGCTGCTGACCTTGTGGCAGGCCCTGTCCTTGCTGGCGCCGGCAGGAGACACCACAAAAGTGAGGGGGGGGGTTAGCATTGCCACGGTACCCCAGGGTACCATGGAACCCTGGTTGAAAATCACTGCTCTAGAACTACCATTTGAAATTAAGATGTAAACAACATAAAACTACCAGAGGCCTCAGTCAATTTATACGTGGTTCCAACCTTCTGTTGTATTCTTACTATTTAATTGAGCAGGACCCCAGCAGAGGGATTAGGGAGGGGGAAAGGACGGTTCTGGTTCTTTCAAAAATAACAGCCCAGGCCAAGACCAAAGGTTGCGACACCACACTGTCCAGAGGTCTCTGGGGCACTTGATCTGTTCCCTTACATTGTCTGTCTGTCCACAAGAACCTGCCCTTCCTCTGGAGGCAAGGGGGCAAACGGCCACGGCAGGGTCTTCTCTGTGCTGGTGTAACCTCTATGTTAAGAATAGGATGACCAGAAAAGGGGTGGAGTCTGAAAGAAGCAGAAGGCTGCAGAACTCATGAAGTTGGAGGAAGCGAGGCTACCAGGCTGGGACCTGGATATATTACTATAACCTTGTTTAGGGATGTATTGTTTCAGGGCTTTGTGTGTGTGTGAATGAGTGAGAGTTCTTTTGGGGACCTTCATCATCTCAGATCCAGTACACCAAACTTCTGGAGTTTCATGAGCCAACCACTTGCAGGAAGAAATGGACTTGGCATTATCGGACTGTAATGAAAGGGACTTGAAATGAAACTGAACAGGTCATGCAGAACCCATCAGCTGAGGTTACGATGGCATCCCGTGTATTCTTGTCCCCACCTCTCTGCCTGGGGCTTACTCTCGAATTTTGGGCATCACATGAAAACATTATTTGCCCAGCTCTTTCCCCCCATATAAACTATTCCGTACCACCTTCTGTAGGATTTTACTGCTGTTCCTTTTTATTATCCTGCAGGCTATAAATCAGAATAAAGTGAATAGGCCTGCATTTACTTGGGGACCGACCCAATATACCCCTCAGAGAGCTTTACACTTGGTGACGTCTAATCTGTCAACGGTGCCTTGCCCTAAAATGATCCAACCTAGTGGAACTCTCTGTCAAGTGATTCTTGAGCTCCGTGGGATCTTGTGCATTTCCGCACCCTGCAAGACAGAGATAAACCACAATGTGGCCTTCACCCTCCCCTGTTTCCTTCTCCCTCTTTGTTATTGGTGTTTGGAATATATTGCCACAGGAGGTGGTGATGTCCGCTAACCTGGATCGCTTTAAAAGGGGCTTGGACAGATGTATGGAGGAGAAGTCTATCTATGGCTACCAATCTGGATCCTCTTTGATCTGAGATTGCAAATGCCTTAGCAGACCAGATGCTCGGGAGCAGCAGCTGCAGAAGGCCGTTGCTTTCACATCCTGCATGGGAGCTCCCAAAGGCACCTGGTGGGCCACTGCAAGTAGCAGAGAGCTGGACTAGATGGACTCTGGTCTGGTCCAGCAGGCTCTTACTTATGTTCTAATGTTCTTATTGATGACATGCTCTTCTAATGTACGGTGTGATGCTAGACTGAGCTATGATCCCGAGACAGCATCTTTGGGACAGCACCAATCTAGGGATGCTTAAATTATGATTGTATTTTAATGTGAATTGTGGTTTTAAACACAAATATTTAATTGCATTGTGTCTACTGCAAGCCACCCTGAGTCCGGGCTGTCTGGGCTATAAATATAATTGTTGTTGTTATTACATATGGGTAGAAAGGCAGTGCAGAATTTTTTAATGGGAGATAAGGCAGATATGTTTTTTGGGGTAACAGAATATTTGGGGTAATATTTGGAGAAAGCTAAGAAGCAATAAGACAAATGATGAAGCTGAGCTAATCAATGAATTGTCGAAGGCTTTCATGGCTGGAGTCAACTGGTTGTTGTGGTTTTTCCAGGCTGTGTGGCCGTGGTCTGGTAGGTCATGTTCCTAACATTTTGAAAACATTGAAATTCTGGACAGCTCGGATGATTACTATGTCAGATTATACAGGGAGGCCACTGAAATCCACAAACACCAAGACAACTTCAACAAGAAGGAAGAGACCCTGAGAATGTACTTGATCCGGATGTTGAAAATGAACGGATTGCGCTATTCTGACCGTTTTTGAAAAGTTCTTCTTCAGATTACATTCTTACTTCATCAATCATATTAGGGATAATTCTTCAAGGTGATATTTTCACATCCATTCATTTTCCCTTTTCTAGGTAGAGGTAGAAACCGGTTCCATTACCAATCCAACAGACCGGTTCCATTACCAATCCAAACGGAAATTGATTTACAAATAATGAACTTGATATATTCCCAATGCAGCACACTGAAGTTTATGTGCCATCTTAGAGAACAATAATTTGCGTCCCTTTGGAAATTATGGAGACGGAAGTCTGTGGTAACCAACATAAGAGGACTTGATTGAGAGATAGATTGGAGACACAACCAGTGAATGCTGCTATCAGGGTTACTTGTAAGCTGTATTGTTATTTGCTGAATGTTTCACAGTTGTTCTGCACTAAATTTCACTGTTTATGCACTTTATGAATGTCTGTTTTGCACAATATAAAAGCGGTTAATGCAACGCGTGTTTGTTGGGTGAGGAATATTTACATTGCATTAGACTAGTGATTGATTTTCAACTGTGAATGAAGACCACCCCACCCTCCTGCATGGCAGTCCCTTAGTGAGAGACGTGTGCATGTGTGTGTCTGTGGGGAGGCTTTTCTGATCTCACCAAGGCTCAGAAGCGGTGGGAACCAAACATACCCCTCCCAGTAGCTTTCCATGGTAGGTGGGTGGAAATAAGGATGTACTTCCAATGGAGAAAAGTAAGAGGCTCCCAGACATGTGTGTGGGTTTTCAGTTGGGCCAATGGAACCAGAAACCAGGCAGGGTGTGTATGGAGTGAATAGAGGCCACATGTGCATCAAAAATCTGCCCTTTACCCTCCAACTACACATAACTTCTCAAGTTTACCCTCTTGTTTAATGATGTGGAGTGCCTTTCCAGGACGCCTTGTGACCGCTAGAGGGCAGCCCACGCCTGCAGATCACATAGCAGCACATCAGATCCACACAGAATCATACAATTGGAAGAGACCCCCAAGGGCCATTCAGTCCACCCCCAAGCCATGCAGAAACACACAATCAAAGCACTCCTGACCGTTGGCCATCCAGCTTGTTTAAAAACCTCCTAAGAAGAAGACTCCACCACTCTCTGAGGCAGTGAACTCCACTGACAAACAGCCCTTACCACTAGGAAGTTCTTCCTAACATTTAGAAGAAGAAGAAGAAGAAGAAGAAGAAGAGGAGGAGGAGGAGGAGGAGGAGGAGGAGTTTGGATTTATATCCCCCCCTTTCTCTCCTGCAATAGACTCAAAGGGGCTTACAATCTCCTTGCCCTTCCCCCCTCACAACAAACACCCTGTGAGGTGGGTGGGGCTGAGAGAGCTCCGAGAAGCTGTGACTAGCCCAAGGTCACCCAGCTGGCGTGTGTGGGAGTGCCCAGGCTAATCTGAATTCCCCAGAGAAGCCTCCACAGCTCAGGCGGCAGAGCTGGGAATCAAACCCGGTTCCTCCAGATTAGATACACGAGCTCTTAACCTCCTACGCCACTGCTATACCTTGAATCCATTACTCCTTGTTCTGTCTCTGGAGCAGCAGAAAACAAGCTCACAAAAATTTACTTCAGGTTAAACACAGTCCAGAAACGTCTCTTAAGACAACTCCTAGCGTTCAGTCTAACAAGCAGTAAGCCAGCTCACCAGTCCAACAGGTCGTCAAAATCCAGAAACACAAATCCAAAGAGCAGCTTCAGGGGGCAAAGTCCAGCGTCGTTACCAGAAAGCCGGCTTTTCAGAGCAATCCACGGAACCGAAGCAGAATAGCCGTTGAGGTGATGAATTACCTTCTGCAAAAACGTACAGCTGAGGGCTTTATCTTTTATCAGCGTGAGGGTGGGAATGATGGAGGAGTGTTACTTCAGGGCAGGGACGTAGGTATAGATTTTTTATGGGGGGGTTCGGGGGTGGGGCCACACCCCCACCTGCCCCTAGGGCATGGCCACGCCTCCCCAAGCCCCGCCCCTGGCCTAGCGCTGATAAAAGCAGCTCTCCAAGACCGGGGACAGTAGACTACACTGCCCTGCCCTGCCCTCCCAGCCATCAGCCGGCAGTTCCTTCTGCCCTCCCCTCTGGGCAGAGGCATAGAGTGAAAATGGAGCCCGGTACAAAATCTGAGCACAGCTGTATGTACAGCTGAGGGCTTTATCTTTTATCACCGTGAGGGTGGGAATGATGGAGGAGTGTTACTTCAGGGCAGGGACGGCTGCAGTGAAGGGGGGGGGGTCTCACCCTTGACATTTTCAGTAGACCAAATCCCTGGCCCTTGAGAATGTGGGGGGGGGGGCGCAAGCTCCTGTCCTCCCCTTCTTTGTGGGTTCAATCAAGTTTTAAATATGGGTGGGCTGTGTCCAGATTTTTTTTAGTTCCTTTACAGAAACAGAAACACTTAAATAAACAAGTACATTAATACGAACAGAAGGGTACAGAAGGTCCAAGCCTCTGCCTGATACTGGACCCTATGGGCACATGTGGAATATTGAGACTGTGTGGTGGAGGCAGCGACAAAATGGCTGCCACAAGGGGCGGAGCCAGCCACAAAACCGGCACAGCTTAATTTCAGAAATATAGTGCGACTCCTTGCAGTATGGTTGGACCTGCTACCAAAGCAAGAATATTTTTTTAATCAGCACAGTCAATCAAATGTCCAGCCGATCAGAAGCGTTGCTGGGCAAAAGCTGTACCTGCCCCCACCCTTCTTAAAGACTCTTGCTGGGTGCCGGAAATAGTGTCAGGAGAATCAACAGACGTTGGGGACCCCTGGCTTCCAAGTGTCCCCACCCTCCGATCTCCGTCATCACTCATGCGGCTGGGTAGTGCTTCCCTCCCTCCCTCCCACCTACCCACTCACTCACCCGTCCTCTCCCTCTAGCACCTGGTGGGGGCTGTGCCTACCTTGCCACCTTCCTTACCCAGTGGGTGGTAGAGCAGAGGGGTGGGCCCAGTGAGCGCCCTCTTTCCTGCCCTCAGTGGGCCAGGGGGCACAAGGGACACCCCCACTCCCGCTCCGGGACTACTGCTCTTTTGCTTGTTTGCATGTGCAGAAAAGTGGGTGGGTGGGTAGCAGGGCAGCCTGGAGTCCGAGGGAGCTACTGCTCACAGCAAAGAGACTGGGGAGATTTCTCACCTGTGACCTGCAGATAAAAGGCCTGAGGTTGTACTTCTGCGTTTTCAAATCTCATGTGAGCTGTGTAGTTTCCGCTGTCCTCCTTCTCCAGGCCCTTGATCCGCAGGGTGGTCTCAGGGTGGCCTCAGGGTGGTCTCAGGGTGGCCTTCTCCAACCGCTGAAGAAATCGGTCGCTAGGATTGGGCCGCTGCCAGCCCCCCTTCGTGAAATCGGCAATCACGACGGGAGGGCTGCTTTCGGGCTGGAATTCCCACTCGATTTTGGTCACTGCTTTTCCAGGGGGGATAATGGCTGTAAGTGAGACTGATCCACCTACGATCCCATCCACCGGGCACCCGGCAGGATCCTCTCCTGGATTGCTGCAAGTACCTTCGCAAAGGAAGAGAAAGCAGAACATGAAACAGCACTGGAGGGACAGATGATGGCCGGCGACTCTGCCCCCCCTTTCTCCTCCTCCTGGACTGACTGAAGTATTGTTAGATTTAGTTTAGAGTCATGGATCTGCCTGGTAGTATGTGTGGGTGCAGTTTATAGAAACTTCTCAAGAGATGAATGTAAAAGATAAATTTAATTTATTCAAGCATCTCCAGTTCACAGCTTTGTTCCAGGAAAAAGGTAGATAGAAAGAAACCCTAATCTAAGGATTACTATCCCTACGACAAGTGGGCACTCTACCGCGCCATCATGTGTGTGCAGGTGAGAGAAAAGCCCCAATGAGGCACGCAGCCATTGTCCATGCGCTCAAGTTGAAGGCCAGGTCAGAAGAGAGACCAGCATGGGGAAGAAAGGAAGTTAGTGGGCGGTCTCCTGGCCCAGACAAGGAGGGCAAACAAGAGAGGCAACATCACAGTTAGATACACATCACCCCCCAGTGTCCAGGCTTGCAGAAGTCGCTTATTCCAACCTCTCGACACTGTATACCTCTCGACACTGCATGCTTTCGAGGTATACAGTTTGTCACGCAGGCCTTGGAACCTGTCTCTTGGCAGTGGTTTGGTCAAGATGTCTGCTGTCATCATATCAGTAGGACAGTAGTGAAGTTTCACAGTTCCTTCTGCCTGTAAGAATCTTACATATTGGTCCTTAATTAGGTGATTGGGCTAAGAAATGGCAAATGCAGTTCAATGTAGCAAAATGTAAAGTGATGCACATAGGGGCAAAAAATCCAAACTTCACATACAGTCAGCCTGTCCTGCCTGACATCGAATCAGCTGATTACGATGGTGACGATTCTGGTACTAGTTTGGGTGCCGGGCCACCATCCGACATGCAGGTGAGTGATCATGGCAAGCCTTTAGAAATTGCAATGACTCTTACTAATCCCCCTAAAAACACCAGGATGCTGCTTCCTGAAGTCTGGCATCTAAATGCAGCTGGAGAAGCAGTGCGCCTTCAGGGTGGGGCAAGTCCGTTACACCCAGGGACTGCAGATGGCAACCCTGCCCCCTGACGTACCAGCAAACACCAGAACCTCCTGGAAGCTAGGTGTAAGGGTGGAGGATGATGGGAGCTTCTGCTCTGCCGCCTCGACCTTGGCACATTCCTAGTTTGGGGCTTGCTGCCCGGGATGCTAACCTTGCTGTGCTTATCATATATGTGTTTGAAGCTTGTTTTCGCTCTGCTGTGGGAATTGTGCTTGGGAACTGAGGGAGGGGGCCCCCTCTGTCTGTAAAAACAACAGCTTGGGCTGAGGGACTTCAGAATTCGCATCGCGTGTATTGTGATCATCGAAGTTTATGGAATAAACGAACTGAACTCAGTTACTTTGTTTCAAGTCCTTTTGAGGTTCCTTACACTAGGAGAAGCTGCAGGGGAATGGCTGGATTATCTGGGAAGCAGGAGCAGGCCTCGGCTGTTCCACTGAGAAGGGTGGGACCAGCACAGTCCCAACCTGGCTGCAGTCAACAGGACTCCACCTTTCCACAGAGTGGGGAAGGCTGCCATAGCCCAGACCAGGCTACAATCAGGGAGAAGGGTTCGCAGTATTGGGGAGCCAATCCTGAGCTGGAAGGGCTCGACACACCCTGCCAACCACTAGTAGGCTGAAACAGGGAGCCCCAAGGGCAGGTGGGAACCCTTTTGGAAGGGGTAAAAGGGATGCAGGGGAGGGGGCAGGGGAGGAGGATAGGAAGGAGGGGGTGAGAAGTGTGCTGTGAGTGTTGCAAACTGCTTGCCATCAAAGTCTGCCTGCTGGAAACTGTGTAGGAGCCACTGATGAAAAAGCATGAGATAGAACAGATAGGACCGTGGTGGCGAACCTTTGGCACTTCAGATGTTATGGACTACAATTCCCATCAGCCAATTGGCCATGCTGGCAGGGGCTGATGGGTATTGTAGTCCATAACATCTAGAGTGCCAAAGGTTCGCCACCACTGAGATAGGATGAGATAGATGAGATAGAACAGATAGAAAAAGCAAGAGTGGATAGGAAAGTGAAAACTGATTCAAGGTGCCACATGGGGTTTAAATCGGGAGAAACCGTCCTTCCAGTATCCAAGTCCCAGGCAGTGAAGGTATGAACCAGCACTTTGAAATGAAAAACTGGCTATACCTATTCCCTTATCCTGTAGCACATCTCTAATCTACATTGCTGGATGCCTGTAAACTGTTTGTTTGTTTGTTTGTTTGTTTGTTTATTATAGCATTTATATACCGCCCCATCCCCTGAGGGCTCTGGGTGGTGAACAACAGAATAGTGTTACATAAATAATTGTAACAATAAATAAGTAATATGAAAATACAGCGTCATTAAAACATAAAATTATAACATTCCACTTGGCGTCCAATATTAAACTATAAATAAAACTCCCCCCAAAGAGGGGGCAGCAGGTCTAGGTGTCACAACTCCCAAGATGTTAAAAAGGGAGAGGCAAAGAGGGCGCTCACAATCAATGACTGGCCTCCCCAAAAGCCCGGTGGAACAACTCAGTCTTACAAGCCCTGCGGAACTCTCCAAGATCCCGCGGGGCCCAGACAGTTGGAGGAAGAGTGTTCCACCAGGCAGGGGCCAGGGCCGTAAAAGCCCTGGCCCGGGTGGAGGCCAGCCGTGTCATTGAGGGGCCGGAAACCACCAGTAAATTGGCCTCTGCCGAACGCAGAGGCAGTGTAGGGATATATGGGGTAAGGCGGTCCTGAAGGTATGAGGGCCCCAGGCCGCACAAGGCCTTAAAGGTTAACGCCCATACCTTGTGGATGATTTGGAATTCCACTGGGAGCCAGTGCAGCTGGCGCAATACAGGCTGGATATGGTCACGATAGGCACCTCCTGTAAGTAAACGCGCTGCTGCATGCTGGACCAGCTTCAACTTCCGAATCAGGCCCAAGGGCAGGCCAGCGTAGAGCGAATTACAATAATCTAGCCTGGAGGTGACCGTTGCGTGGATCACAGTGGCCAGGTACGCTTGGGAGAGGAAGGGGGCCAGCTGTCGGGCCTGCCGGAGGTGGAAAAACGCAACCCGAGTTGTATGGGCCACCTGTGTCTCCATTGAAAGAGACGAATCCTGGTGGACCCAAGGCTGCGAACAGAGGGGGTCGGTGCCAATGAGGCCCCCTCCCACACCGGCGGCTGGAAATCCCCAACCTCCCCCTCGCACCCTAGCCAGAGGATCTCTGTCTTCGATGGGTTTAGTTTTAACCCGCTCTGTCGCAACCAACCAGCAACCGCCTCCAAACAATGCTGCAGAGCTGCAGGGGTGACGGCCGCTCCCCCCTCCATCAACAGAATGAGCTGAGTGTCATCAGCATACTGGTGACAAATCAGCCCAAAGCTCCGTACCAACTGAGCAAGGGGTCACATATAGATATTAAATAACAGCGGGGATAAGACCGCACCCTGGGGCACACCGCAATGAAGCGGGCACCTTCGGGAGGCGTGATCTCCGCACCACAATTGCTGACTCCAGAGAAACGAGACAATCCACTGAAGGACTGTGCCCCGCACTCCGGAAGCGGCCAGGCGGTGGGCCAAAAGGTCGTGGTCGACCACATCAAACGTTGCGGTAAGATCTAATAATACCAGCAGTGCCGATCTGCCTCAGTGGCTACGCCACAGAGCTGATATCTGTAGCCGGTGTAGCGAAGCAGTCTCCGTCCCATGCCTTTCGAGAAGCCGGACTGGAAGGGGTCAAAAGCCGATGTGTCCTCCAGGAAGCCCTGAAGCTGCTCCAGCACCGCTTGAGAAGGATCCACTCAGCAGCGGTAGTGGTAACAGCAGAAGCAGTTAAGGAAAAGAAAACGCAGGAACCCAGGCATTGTTCACTTCAAAGAACAGAAGGGTTTTATTCCTTGTTTCCAAAAGCACAAAACAGTCTGACAGAGTGCAGCGCAGTAACTGGATAACCAAAGCACACATAGAGCAAACTGTTCTGTGCATATATATATAGACATACAACCAATCAGGGAGCAGTGATGCAATCACACTAGATGTGCTTAGTCATGGTTGCATCACCCACCTGAAACTAGGTGAAAGGTGGAGGATTGCATCAGCCAAGCTGTCAAGTAGATTTTGCTGATCTAAGTGTCAAGTCCTAACACCGCTCTCTCAATTACCTTCCCCAGAGCCCAGATTAGGAGACAGAGGCGGTGTGGCCAGATCTCCAGGATCTAACGATGGTCTTTTTAAGAGTGGGCGGACCACTGCCTCCTTCAACCCACCCAGAAAGACTCCTTGCTCAAGGGAGCTATTGATGATATTCAACAGGTGGGGTCGTAGCTCCTCCCGGCAAACTTTAACAAGCCAGGAGGGGCACGGATCCAGAGGACAGGTAGTAGGTCTAACAGCAGCCAGGGCCCTGTCAACACTGGCTTCAGAAAGCAGGGCAAACCGGGCCAAACAAGGGCCAGAAGATGACAAGGGAGCCTCCAGTTCACTAATTGTAGTCAAAGTAGCGGGAAGATCCTGGCGGAGCGACGTGACTTTATCTGCGAAAAAGCTCATAAATGCCTCACAGCTGATAGCCAATTGATCATTTGTAGACCCCTGAGGTAAAGAGGTTAAAGACTGAATCATACGAAACAATTGTGCCAGGTGAGAGCTCGCAGACGCGAGAGAGGAGGAGGAGAAAGCTCTCTTTGCCTCCTTCATCGCCAACTTATAGGCCTTCATAAACGTCCTATAAGATGTTCGCGCCACTCCGTCATGAGACTTCCTCCACTTTTGCTCTAGACGTCTGAGTTCTCGTTTCATCTGGCGTAGCTCCTCGGTATACCAGGGGGCCAGCCGAGAACATGGACGCAGAGGTCGCCGGGGAGCCACTGTTTCGATGGCATCGGCAAGACGGGAATTCCAATCTGCCACCTGCTCATCAAGCGTGCCGGCAGGTTCAGGTTCCCGCAAAGCATTCAGGAAACCAATTGGATCCATAAGTCTTTGCGGGGGGACATAAATCAGTCTGTCGCCTAGACAGGGGTGGTGGGGCATGTCCATCCGAACCTTCAGGGCATAATGGTCGGACCATGGCACTCTATCAATAGAGGATACGGCCATATCAACCCCTGAACCAAAGACCAAATCCGGAGTGTGACCGGCCTCATGAGTGGGGCCAGAGTTTACCAAGGAGAGGCCTAGTGCCGCCATGGATGACACCAGGTCCGCAGCTACCATACAAGAGGCAGTGTCGACATGGACATTGAAGTCACCCAAGACAATAAGTCTGGGAAACCGCAATGCCCAGTCGCCACTACCTCCAGCAACTGCGGCAGGCCGCTTCCCGGTGCGCTAGGCGACCGGTACACCAGGAGAACAGCCAACCTCTCCGGGGCCAACCACTCTAGGCCGACACACTCCATGCCAGTGATCTCTGGGACAGGGGCAGCCCTAAAGGGGATAGAATCTCGGATGAACAACGCGACACCGCCCCCTAGCCCTGTGTTCGAGACTGGTGGAGGCACGCAAAACCTGGGGGTGTCATCTCGCGCAAGGCAACAGTCTCGCCTTCACGTACCCAGGTTTCGGTGACACAGGCCAGGTCCATCTGTAGCTCTCCGAGGAAGTCCCAGAGTACTGTGGCCTTATTATTGATGGACCTGGCATTAATCAGCACCAGGGACGAAGCAGGGAGTCTCTGAACTCTGCCACCCTCATGCATTGGGATAGGACGGAGGTCAGAAGGTGAGCGAGCATAGCCGTATCTCAACCGCCTTCTCTCATATGGCCTCCGCCTACCGCTATACTTACCCCGTCCCAGTAGCACTGGGATCCCCAGCCCCATAGGTGGTGCCCCCATGTCCCAACCGCCCCCTCTAAAACCCGCTAAAAACCCCACTCTTGCCACTAAACTAACTCTAACTAAAGCTAAACTATCTATTAAGCAAGATTAATATATACCTAATTACGCCTAACCTACACAGTCTGCTAACTACTAACCTACACAATCTGCTAACTACTAAAAACAGCAGAAAGAGGAGCGAGGTCCCCAGCCAGATCTTTTTAACAGCACCCCAATGCTCCCACCAGTGGGCTGCAGTATACACCAGGGATGGGAGGTAGATGACCAAGTTCTTAATAAGTACAGGAATAATAATGTGAGGCAAATATAACAATGTGGGGTCAGATAGTAATGTGGGGCCAGAGAGGGGCCAATGAAATAAGGCCGTGGTGGCGAACCTTTGGCACTCCAGATGTTATGGACTACAATTCCCATCAGCCCCTGCCAGCATGGCCAATTGTAGGGGCTGATGGGAATTGTAGTCCATAACATCTGGAGTGCCAAAGGTTCGCCACCACTGGGGTCTGCTGCCACCAGGGCCCTGCACCCTTAGGCGAACACAGCGCATGGATCCCAAGTGGCTAAGCACGGGGCTCACACCACCTGGTCGCCACTCATGTGCTAGTCGCCAAGTACAGAGGAGGCTCATGGAGCTGATGATAAGGTGACAATACGGCAACAGTCAGAGGAAGCAGCAACAGGGCCTCTGGATCATAGATGCGCCACCTAGCTCTGTGTCAGAACCCCCAAAATCCACAAAGACTCTTGTTGTAGAACAGCAGCTTCATTGGTTCGGGATCTACCGTGGCAAAGCCAAGACTGGAGAAAACCCGCGCAAACTCCAATAATAAAAGAACTGGAAGCCCCCCCCCCCCCGGCCTGGGAAAGCCCGCCAGAAAGTAAGCGCAAGGAGATAACAGGAGATGGGCAGGCAATGACCTTGATGCCACCTGGTATCACTACACATTCTACAGCAGTAAGGAAAAAGGAGTTAGAAATACAGTTAACCCCTACCAACCTCCCCCCAATGAAACGAAACAGCAGCACAAGCAAAGTCCCAAATACAGGCCTCCTGACACTCTGACAGACTGCACCATAAACCGGCTTGCACAACTCTCCCACAGTCAGCTTGCCATAGTCAGGTGGGACAGCCAAGTGCCCAGCTCCCAGGAGTCGTCCTCTGAACTATGCGTAGTTCGAATTAATGGCCTCCAGACTTTCTGGAGAGTACCCAGTCCCCCAGTTTAAAGATATAAGGTTGGGCATAAACTAATAGAAAAACAGTAATGAAAAATCAGCAGAGAAGACTTTTCCGAGCTTTTCTCTGGCTGGTCTTTTCCCTTTCAGGAGGGCGTCTCCTCGTGAGCAAGCGTGATTTGCAGCTCCCTCGCCTTCCTTACCGGGCCTGACAGTGACATAGGTATAGATTTTTTAGGGGGTGGGTTCAGTGACTTACCTAATCCACGTTCAGGACAGAATTCCCACTCGATTTTGTCCAGTTCTTTTCCTGGGGGATAATGGCTGGAAGCAAGACCAATGTGCCCACGGTCCCATCCACCGGGCACCCAGCAGGATCTTGTCCTGGATTGCTCTGAGTGCCTTCACAGCGGAAGAGAAAGCAGAACATAAAACTGCACCCAAGGGACAGATGCTGAATTCTGCCCCCCTTTCCCCTCCTCCCCGATTGACTGAAGCATTCCTGCCCTGCCTTTGCTCAAGGGCCGCCTGGCTCCAGGGCTCTGGAGCAGCAGTGGCGTAGGAGGTTAAGAGCTCGTGTATCTAATCTGGAGGAACCGGGTTTGATTCCCCGCTCTGCCGCCTGAGCTGTGGAGGCTTCTCTGGGGAATTCAGATTAGCCTGGGCACTCCCACACACGCCAGCTGGGTGACCTTGGGCTAGTCACAGTTCTTTGGAGCTCTCTCAGCCCCACCCACCTCACAGGGTGTTTGTTGTGAGGGGGGAAGGGCAAGGAGATTGTCAGCCCCTTTGAGTCTCCTGCAGGAGAGAAAGGGGGGATATAAATCCAAACCTTCTTCTTCTTCTTCTTCTCTGCTGGGGGCACAGAGTAGAGCGCTCACTTGGTGATTCTTGAAACACTCTGCTCTTTTGACACACGGCTCCCCTTCCACATTTTCCAACTCCTCCCTTGGCTGGGCCTCCGTACCAGATGCTCATGACTGGGGCTATACTTAGAACGCCTATTCCTCTGCGAGGGGTGCTGGGCAAATGTCCTGCGTGAGTGGCATTCCTCAGGGTTACGCTGCTGTAAGGGCCTGCTAGGCTGATGCCACATTGGCTGGCGGGGGGGGGGGGGCTGGGCAGCCAAGACATTCTCTTGTGCGCGAACTATACTTTGAACATGTCTTCCTTCACAGTCCTCCGTGTGGGGTGTGGGGCAAATGTGCTGAGTGGCATGTCACAGGTGTTCCTAAGAGCCACTGTAAGGGCCCACTAGGCTGATGCCACATGGGGGGGCTGGGCCAGGGTCGGCAGGATCCTGAAGGGCTTCCAGCCGGGCTAATTCCTCTGCCTTTGCCCCCTCCGCCTGGGCCCCCTCCTCCCTGGACTGAGGGACTTACACTATGGTGACCAGACATCCCGCTTTTAGCAGGACCGTCACGCTTTTGAACAATTTGTCCCGCGTCCCATGGGGTTTTTAAAAAGTCCTGATTTTTGGGCTGCCGCATAGCCTTCTGGGGCACTCCCCTGTTTCCCACCCCAGAGCGCCAGAGGCATCAGGCCCACAGGGACATCCGGGGACGAATGTCCCGGGCGGTGCCCCGTGGAGTCACGTGGGGGGCGGAAAATTGCTCCCCCCCACACTTCTTGCCTGACTGGCGTCTGCCTAGCCCTGGGCGGATGTGTGCTGTGTGCGGCCCAAGCAGGCCTCCAGTTGGCAGGAGGGGCGGGGAGGCAGAGGGGGCGGGGACAAACCAGGAGAAGAGCGGCCGGAGACAGGTCACAGCAGGAGCCTCGCGCTGTCCCTCGAGGGGAGAGCCGAAGGAGGCAACTGGTGAGCAGGCGGGACAGGCCTGGCTCTCTCCCCCCCCCACCGCTGTTCAAGGCTTTGTGTGGGTTTGCAAAACACCTCTGGGTGGGGCTCTGCTGTGCTGCCTGCTGCTGCTGACTTTTTCCCTTGACTGTTTTTACTGGGGTGAGGGGGGAGACGCTTTGCACGCCCATCCCTGCGCCCAGCCTTCCCCTCTCCCTGCGGAGCTCCTGCCGCCCAAATAGCTGACACCCCCCCTTCTTGATCTGCAAACATTCCAGCTGCTACGGAAGAAGATGGGTACCACCCCCACCCCCAAAGCTCAATCCAGTTTCCCCCGGAACTATCTTTACCTCCTCCTTACATTTCAGAGTGAGCTGCTCAGGTGACTGGAAGGCCTCTTTAAAAATAGCATGCCTTTAAACCAGCTCACCCCACACTTTCGGCCGGGGAAACACACAACAGATGAGTTACTCTGTGGGCATTCTTGTGGAGTGCAGAGCCAAGGGAGGCGGGCATTATCTGATTTTGTGGGGTGTGCAACTGCCCTGAGTTAGGAAGAGAAGGGGGGGCTGTGCAAATTTAAAAGCCTAGCCCAGCAGAGCCTGCCTGGCCCGTGTCCCTGCCCCCCGCCAGCCTCTCTGGCTTGGGCAGGGCTGCCGGTGGCCTCAGGGGCCGGTGGCCGCAGCATCTCCATCAGCTGGCCACCCCATCCCCTAATGAGGACTTTGCCACCAGCTTTCAGGCTGCCGCTCAGTGGCGTACCTAGGCAAACTGGAGCCCTGGGCAAAACCTGCGTTTGATGCCCCCCCATGGGCGGCCACCCTCTCCCACCGTGACTAAACAACGATTTTTTTCCACCAGGTCTGAAGTTTGGTTCAAGGGGTCCAAAGTTATGCACCGTCAAAGGTGTAGCCCCATCTCCTATTAGCTCCCATTGGAAACAATGGGGGATGGGGACACTCCCTTTGGGAGTCCATAACTTTGGACTCCCTGAACCAAACCTCACCAAACCTGGGTGATATCATCAGGAGAGTCTCCAGAAAAAAATCCCTGAATTTCTGGTGCTGCTAGCCTAAAAACTGCGCCATCTGCAGGCCAAAAATGGAGAAACACTGAAAATACAAAAAATCCCACAGACGAACCTGCAGTTTTTGCTCCCCCCACAAGGGGGCGCCCTGGGCAACTGGCCACTTTGCCCAATGGGAGGAATGCCTCTGCTGCCGCTGCTTGCTGCTTGGGTGTGTGTGTGTGTGAGCTTGCCGCCCTGCCTCCAACATCTCTCCACCTTCTGATATTCAAAGCTTGGGAGAGACTTGAATCATCCCGATCCTACAGTAGGACCCCCCTCCTCCTGAGCCGGTTCAGTGTGTGTGTGTGGGAGGGAGGGAGGGAGGGAGGGAGGGAGGGAGGGAGGGAGAGAGCCTGAGGAATGCCCAAACCGTTGCGGGTCTGTCTGGGTCCTGGTGCAGAGCGCAGGATCTGCGCTGTTTTGTGCTGCAGTTTTATCAGGGAATCATCCCTGGATATGGATTTGGGGGGGGGGGCGCTAAGGATGCTCAAAAAGGGATGCCAGCGAAAGCCAGGGAGATGTCCTTTCGGGGGGGGGGATTGGCCTCCCCCTGCCCTGCCACTCGATCCCCTCAAAAAAAGCTGGGATTCGGGTCTGGCAGGCAGTCACTGGCAGGTCCGCTGCAACTTCACACAGGCAGCTGCAGGAGAAAGCAGCCCTGAGCCCCGCTGCTCTGAAGGGGGTGGAGGGAGGGGGTGGGCACTGGAGAACCAGCGGAGCGTGGCTGGTGAAGGAGAGGATGGAGCCGAGTGAGGAGTGCAAAATGAGCCCCCTCCTGTAAGGGGTGGAAGCCAGGTGGGTCAGGAGTGGTGTCTGTCGGGTTCAAGTGCTCTGCGCCCCTCTCCCAGAACCCCAAAGCAACGTTTTTCTCTCACATCCCTCTCTCCAAACAGTTGGAGGTCGGGGTAATGTGACTCCACCCGAGTCAGATCTACTTTCGCTTTCCAAAGCAGCCCCGGCATGTTTCCCTTTCTGCAAAGGACTTGTTACTGCTGCGACCTGGAAATAGCTGCCAGGGGTTGGGGAGCCGGCCTGGGAGAAGAGAGTTGCTTTGGCTGACATTTGTAGGCTCCGCTCAGGAGGTAGGAAGATGTTTCCCTTTGCATTCCAAAAAGGCCAGTGGGACCCTCAAAGGGGGTGCCCCATCCCCCATTCTTTGCTAAGGAGATGGGGGCTACCCTTTTGAGGGTCCATAACTTTGGTCCCCCTGAACCAAACTGCACCAAACTTGGGGGGGGGTGCCATCAGGACAGTCTCCAGATGATTCTATGATACTGCTGACCCCCCAAAAGAGCATGCTGGGAGCGTATCCATTTTCCTCCAGCCCAGGAAAGGACTCTGCCTCTTCTTTCCTCTGCCCTGGTGCTAGGGGAGGGGGCTTTTCAGGCCAACCCCCCCCCCCGGTTTCCTGCTAGAGGCTGTCTGGAGAGCTCACAAGCAGGCTGGGAATCTTCTGGTCTCTGGTCCTGGCAGCACCCAGCACCCACAGGTATACTTCTTCAGTTCTCAGAGGTTCCATTCAGTGGTCTCAGGCCCAACAGCTGTCTCTCATACCAGAAAAGAATCAGTCAAAATTGGGCGAGGGCCGTGGCTCAGTGGTAGAACTCTGGCTCTGCGTGTAACGGGTCCCCGGTTCAATCCCAGGTGGTGTCTCCAGTTAAAAAGGACCAGGCAGGAGGTGATAGGAAAGACCTCTTCCTGAGACCCAGGAGAGCTCCTTGCTGTTCAGGTGAGCAAGAGGGACTGGAGAGAATTAGGGCTGCCAGGTACACGGGAACAGTTGTCCCTTTTCTCACTGTTGCTCATCCTCAAGCAGGAAAAAAAACGTGGGAGGGAATTACTGCAGACTCCGAGTTCCAGGTCTTCCCTTTGGGCCCTGGAAAGTTACGGAGTGCCCCCTGGTGGCCAAAACACAGACCTGTCTACAACAAGGAAAGTACTGGGGAGACAAGCTCTTGATGGGGGGGGTGTTTGTGATAATGGTGGCAGCCCCCCCACTGCTGCATTCGGGGTGCGGCTGAGATGAGGCCCCATCTGAGAAGCTGGCACCAAGCAATGGCACCCCACAGGACCTCAGCCATTGCGGCATCTGTTCTGTGGTCTCTGGATTCGAACCCAGACCTTGCATCCTGAAGGGGAAGTTTGAAACCCCACATTTTATTTGTTTGTTGGATTTTTTCACTGCCCTTCCCTAGTGGACTCAGGGCGGTTTCCGACATTTGATAAAATATGAAACATTATAAATACCTTAAAACATACACTTTAGAACTACCACTGAAAATTAAGATAAAAACAACATAAAACTACCGCAGGCCATCAGTCGATTGATATGTGGGTCTAACATTCTGTGGTATTCTTTCTATTTAATTTAGCAAGACCCCAGCAGAGGGATCACGGGGAACAAGAAAAGGGGAGGGGGGGGAGAACCTGATTCTTTTAAAAATAACATCCCAGGCCAAGGTCAAAGGCTGCGGCCCCCACACTATCCAGAGGTCTCTGGGGCTCTTGATCTGTTCCCTTCAATTGTCTGCTCCTGTCCACAAGAACCTGCCCTTCCTCTGGAGGCAAAGGGGCAAACAGCCACGGGCAGGGTCTTCTCTGTACTGGCACCTTATGTATGGAAATTCTTGTCCTCACCTCTCTGCCTGGGGCTTACTCTCGAATTTTGGGCATCATTATTTGAGCGTTAAATAATAAATAATAAAAGAGCGTTAAATAATGAGGCGAGAGACTACGCCTAGCTAGAAAGGGAAAAAGAATGGATGTGAAAATATCACCTTGAAGAGTTGTAAGTGTTTTAAAATTATTTATACAATATTTATTGAATATGTATTTAATAAATATATATATATATTTGTGTTAAGAATACATGAAATATATAATTGTTAAAATGAGAAAATGCTATTATGTGTAAAAAAAATTTAAAACTTATTTATATATATGAATATTTCACAGATCCCAACCAAGACTGACGAATTAATCATAATCTGAAGAAGATTGAATCGAAAACGGTTACAGTAGCGCAACCCGTTAATTGTGTCTATCGGACTTGGCTAAGACCAGTCCGTTTGTCTACCATATGTACAGCAAGTCAGTTTGACGGAATACAGGGAACGCAGCATGTTGAAATCGGTTGACAGTCTTCAAGAGAGAGAATCCGTCCTAGTATGTATACGGACTAACTAAAAGGACTGTTTGAAGACGACACCAAAGAGCTGCTATTGAGATTGATGTGCTACATCGTATAGAGTTGTATGAGAGTATTGCACTGTTGGTTTCTGCACTTTTTTCACTGTTGCACTTTAATGTTTGTTGAAATACTGATAATATAAGCGGTTGATGCAGCGCGCTTGTTTCTTGAGTGATTGTATACGTTGCATCCATTGAGAAATTGATCCCATATACCCCTCCGAGAGCTTTACTCTTGGCGACGTCTAATCTGTTAGTGGTGCCTTGCCCTAAAATGATCCAACCTGGAGGAACACTCTGTCAAGTAAAACCAGAGCTCTGTGGGATCGTGTGCATTTCCGCAGGCCCTGCAAGACAGACATGTTCTGCCAGGCCGACGGTCGAGGACAGCAGTGGTTAAAACCACAGCGTGGCCTTCGCTCTCCCCTGCTTCCTCTTACCTCTTGGTTCTCAACAGCGTGCCCTGGACTGGGCCCTCCTCCCGAGACGGCATCTTCAGGACAGCACCAATCCAGGGATGCTTAAATTATTACTGTATTTGAATGCGAATTGTGGTTTGAAACTCAAAGGTCTAATTGCATTGTATGTATTACTGTATTGCAAGCCACCCTGAGTCCAGCCTGTCCGGGGTAGCAATATAATTGTTATTGTTCTTACATATGGGTAGAAAGGCAGCACAGAGAATAACCTGGTATTTCTCTAAGGAAAGGAGAATAACCTGGTATTTTAATAAATAAGCAGTTCAAGGACATGGAAGGAGTCCTGTCTGGTTCTTATTTCTCCCCACAAATGGTTCTTATTTCTCCCCACAAATGGTTCTTATTTCTCCCCACAAATGGTTCTTATTTCTCCCCACAAATGGTTCTTATTTCTCCCCACAAATCCCACCTTCGTAGTGCTACCGCCCAAGTGCTGAGACCCGCATCTCCAGATACAGGGGAGTGAATGAAAACTGTAAAGGTCTGCAGGTGTCAGGAAGCCATGGTTGGGAGGGGGAAGTACTGGGGAGTGCTTTTGTAATTGCAGGTGCTGTTTTATCTGCTTCCCTGGCCTTGGAGCTCGGTGGCTGGGACGGGCCTTCAGGCTGGACTTTTCCTTAATGTCTTGGTTCACATGTTGGGGTGGAGAGTTGCTGCAACATATTATGAACTGCTTTGGTGCCTTTTCTTCAGAACTTCTCCCGTCTTTCTCATGTCTTCAATAAAATCCTTGAACTCATCGAGTGAGTTTGGTTTGATTTTTAATTCATAATGAATAAACAACAACATATCAATACAATAGAACTAGGCATAATAACAACCTCGTTTACAATAAACCCTAGCACAGTGATGGCGAACTTTTTCGAGACTGAGTGCCCAAATTGCAACCCAAAGCCACTTATTTATCGCAAAGTGCCAACACGGCCATTTAACCTGAATACTGAGATTTTAGTTTAGAAAAAAACAGTTGGCTCCAAGGTGCATGTTACTCGGGAGTAAGCTTGGTGAAGCAACCGTGCAACGCTTCGAATGGGTGAATCACGACTCTAGGAGGGTTTACTCAGAAGCAAGCCCCATTGCCAGCAACCAAGCTTACTCCCAGGTAAAGGTTCATGCCCAGGCCAGCCTACCGTGTTTCCCCGAATATAAGACAGTGTCTTATATTAATTTTTGCACCCAAAGATGCGCTATGTCTTATTTTCAGGGGATGTCTTATTTTTCTGTGTTCTGTTCGTAGGGCATGCTTCCCAACAAAAACTTTGCTATGTCTTACTTTCGGGGGATGCCTTATATTTTGCACTTCAGCAAAACCTCTACTATGTCTTATTTTTAGGGGATGTCTTATATTCGGGGAAACAGGGTAGGTGTGTGTATGGGGGGGTGATTTTCTGCCCCCCACATGATGAACTCTGTGCACGCGTGCCCACAGAAAGGCCTCTGAGTGCCACCTCTGGCACCAGTGCCATAGATTCGCCACCACTGCCCTAGCAATAGTCCAACATCAGCTTAATAAATACTAAATATTTCTATATCAGGTTAACAAACTTGTAACATAATCAGCATAACAGCATAAAACATAAAACATAAAATGTTTTCATAGCAGTAATAAAACATTTTGAAAGCATTTTGAAAATGTTTTCCAAAAATTATTTCTGCTGTGTGGCATGGCCTATTGCTGTGTTCAGATTTGTGAGTTGGGGCATGTTCTATAATGTGATAGTGACTTTGAAACGACCTGGTGGAAAAAATCATTGTTTGGTCACAGTGGGGGAGGGTGGCCGCCCATGGGGGGGGGGCATCAAACTCTGGTTTTGCCCAGGGCTCCAGTTTGCCTAGGTACGCCTCTGTGGTGGTGCTGTCCTGCAGCTCCCGGGCTGGGCCCGGCAGGCTGCTGCCACCGCCAAGTTGCAGTGAGGGACAGGGTGGACAGGGTCCCTCCTCACGAGTCTGGCCTTTATCCCCTCCCGAGGTCACCTGGAGCTTTGCGGCTTCTCCCCGCTGGCCTGAGTCGGCTTCCCACCCAAGGGAGCAGAGGGGAAACCAGGGAAAGTCTGCGTGGGTCTGGCTGGTGGCTTGGAGTGTGGGGGGGGGAAGGAGGGGTTTGGGGGCAATTTTCCACCCCCACATGACTGAATGGCCTCCGCCGGGGACATGTGACGCCCCTGACCAGCGTTATCATTATTTGGAGGCTGCAATTTCTCCCCATATTTGCCTGACCTGCCACCAGGTCACCAGCAGGCCAAGTGAATCTTAGCCGGCCTTAGTTTTGCAGAACCGCTTTTTCTCAAAAACTATGTGTCCCTGCTCTTCTGTGGCTTTTCCTTCTAAGCCAAACTTTTTTAAAAAGTATTCATTTATTAATTGAAACATTTACAATACAAAAATACTCATAAAAATGCTATAAAAGCAATATGAACAAAACGACACACATACAAAAGAACAAAGCTCTCAGCACGTGGCCAGAGGCCCTGACCTTCGATTGTTATCAACTCTCCCCGCCAGCATGCCCCTCCTTCCTCCAAGGAGCTAATTTAACACACTCTTCTCACCAATCAGTAATAGCCGCTCTAAAAATCTTCCAAGCAAAGCTATTGCCAAACATTCTCTATGGCATCCCAATTTGGGTCAGTGACTTTCAATCTGATATCGAACAAATCCAAGTACAATTTCTGAGAAGGATCTTGGGAGTACCAAATAGTGTCACCTAGCCAACCCTAGAAGTCTTGAAGTTGATTCCACTGCTGTCCAGACAGAAGCCTCGATTGCCACCATAAAGCATTACTTAAAATTACATTTCAGATTTTATTTATTTATCACTATTTGTTTGTTTGTTTGTTTGTTTGTTTGTTTGTTTGTTTGTTTGTTTGTTTGTTTGTTTGTTTGTTTGTTTGTTTGTTTGTTTGTTTGTTTGTTTGTTTGTTTGTTTGTTTGTTTGTTTGTTTGTTTATTGATTGATTGATTGATTGATTGATTGATTGATTGATTGATTGGATTTTTGTATCGCCCCATCCCCGAAGGGCTCTGGGCGATGTACAACATATAAAAACACTGTAAGACAATTAAAACCTTAAAAACGTTAAAGCGGCGGTAAAACCATAGAATAAATTCTAACAGTTATACAACAACAAGTCACAATATAATAAAATATATATAATATAATATAAGTGGCGTCCGATATCCAACTTTAAGTTCCCTCTTCCCCCCAAAGTGGGGAGGGGATGGTAGGTCTCCTTGGGAAGTGACAACGCGGCTCCAAGCAGATGTGTCAGCCAGGAGGAGAGAGGGGCACAGTCAGCCGGGATGGTTTCTCCAAAGGCCCGGGCGGAACAGCCTCTGCCTTTTACAGGCTCCCCCCCCAAGGAACCTCCCTTACCTGGCAGTCCCACAGGGCCCGGACAGCTGGGAGGGGAGATGCCTTATTGCCCCACCAGGCCGGGCCAGAGCCGTGAAGCGCCCTTGGCCCACGTGGAGGCCAGGCCGCATCGCCGGGCGGGCCAGGGACCACTCAGTAAATTGGCCTCAGTTGATCGGAGAGGCCGTGCAGGGACATATGGGGTGATGCGGTCTCGAAGATACGATGGTCCCAGGCCACGTAAGGCCTTAAAGGTCAACACCAACACCTTGAAAATGATCCGGAACTCTACTGGAAGCCAGTGCAGCTGACGCAATACAGGCTGGATGTGTTCCCAGGTGGCGCTACCTGTCAGCAGGCGTGCCGCTGCATGCTGAACCAGTTTTAATCTCCGGATCAAACGCAAGGGAAGGCCCGCGTAGAGCGAGTTACAATAGTCTAATCTGGAGATGACTGTTGCATGGATCACCGCGGGCTGTGGTCCGGGCCAGGAGAGTGAAGGGGGGCCAACCGCCGGGCTTGACGCGAGGTGGAAAAAAGCAGCACCGGGTTGTATGGGGCCACCTTCGGGTCTCCATCAAAAGTTAGATCAACGTCCGCGGGACTTCAGGCTGCGGACGGAGGGGCCTTCGGGCGCCAATGTGACCCCTCCCACAATCACCGCGGCATGGAAAGTCCCGACCTCCCCCTCGCGGCCAAGCTACAGAGGATCTCCGCTCTTCGATGGATTCAGTTTTAACCTGCTCTGTCGCAACTGGGAACCAGCCACATCGCTTCCAAACAGTGCTGTAGAGCTGCAGGCGGCGGCTGCTCCTCCATCAACAGAATGAGCTGCGTGTCATCAGCATACTGATGACAAACCAGCCCGAAACTCCGCACCAGCTGAGCAAGGGTCGCGATGATAGATGTAAGCAAATAACAGCGGGGATAACAACGCTCTCTGGGGTACACCGCGATTGGAGCCGGCACTAATCTCTGGGAGGTTTCATCCCCAAGCATCTTCACTTTGCTGATTCCGGCCCCGGAGGAACGAGACTATCCATTGAAGGGACAGTCCCCCGCACTCTGGAGGCGGCCAGGCGGTGGGGTCAAAGGTCATGGTCGACTCTCACATCAAACGCCAAGTGTGAGATCTAACAACACCAACAGCGCCGATCCGGCCTCTGGTCAAGCTGGATACGGAGTGGGTATCTGTGACGGCGACGAGGACAGTCTCTCGTCTCCCATGCCCAGCACGGAAGCCGGACTGAAGGGGTCGAAAAGCCCATGCGCCATCCAGAAAAACCTTGAAGCTGCTCCAGCACCACTCTCTCAATTACCTTCCCCAGAAACGAAAGATTCGAAGACGGGGCGGTAATGCACTGGCCAGATCTCTCTCGATCTAACGACATGGTCTTTGGGTTAAGAGTGGGTGGATCCACTGCCTCCTTCAACACATTATCTCGAAAAGCTCCTTGCTCGGAAGTAGAAGCTATTGATTATACCCAACAGATGGGGTATCGTGTAGGCCCGCTCGGCAAGTTTTACAAGCCAAGACGCGGCACGGATCCAGAGGACAGGTAGTAGGTCTAACAGCAGCTAAGGTTCTGTCAACAGCTGCTTCAGAGAGCAGGGAAAAAACTGGGCCAAACAAGGGCCAGGAAGACTCCGCAAGGGGAGTCTCCAGTTCAAGCATCAATTGTATCCAATGTGGATGGAAGGTCGCATGGCGGAGCCGACGCCGAATTCTTATCCAAGAAAGCCTCTCATAAATCGCCTCTACAGCTAATATCATCCAATTGAGGGTTTGAAGATCTCTCCAATAAGGAGGTCAATGACCTAATCTATTTAAAACAGTTGTGCTGGGCGAGAGCTAGCTGAATGCGAGAGAGGAGGAGAAGAAGGTCCTCTTCGCTTCCTTCGCCGCCATATCCTCATAGGCTTTCATAAACGCCCTATAAGATGTTCGCATACTGGCCACGGGCTGAGATTTCTCCTCCACACTCGCTTCTAGACGCTCTTAAGCCCTCAGCTTCATATGACGCAACTCTCTGGTATACCATTGGTGGAGCTGCGCCGAGTATCGGGGACGTAGAGGACGTTTCAGGGAGCAACAACTTCGATAGCATCGCAGAGCCGGAATTCCAGTCCTCCACCTGCTCATCGAAAGTGTGCCGGTGGGTTCAGGGTCCGCAGAGCACATTCTATAGGAAACCAAGTGGGATCCATAAGTCTCCGCGCTGGCGGTCAAAAATTGGCCCGCTGCTCTAGATCGGTGTGGCGCTGGCAGGTCCATCCGGACCTTCAGGGCATAATGGTCGGACCATGGCACTCTTTGGTCAATAGGAGGATATGACCAGATTTCATCCCCCCGCACCCAAAGATCTCAAATCCAGCTGCAGTGCCCGATTCCTCATGGTGGGGCCAGAATTCTGCCATTAAGGAGAGAACCTTGAAGCGCCGCCATGGATGATTGACTAGGTCCGCGGGTCAGTTGTACATGAGGCGGCATCGACATGGACGTTGAAGTCACCCAAGACAATAAGTCTGGGGAACCACAACGCCCAGTCTGATAATACCACCTCCAGCAGTCAAGGCAGGCTGCTTTCCTGGTGCGCTTAGGCGAATCGGTAACACCAGGAGAACGGCCAATCTCCTCCGGGGCCAACCACTTCTAGGCCGGTATAATATCTCCATGCCACAGTGATCTCTTCTGGATCGGACTGCCCTAAAGGGAATAGACTCACGGATGAACAATGCCACCCCGCCACCCCGGCCCTGGGTTCGTGATTGGTGAAGGCATCACAAAACCCGGGGCTTGGATCACTCACTAAGTTGCGACGGGTCTCACCTTCGGCGACCCAGGTTTCTTTTGCTAGTGGATACATGCCAGGGTCCATTCCTGTTGGGCTCCTCGAGAAAGTCTCGGAGCAATTCATGGTCTTATTGTTGGATGGACCTGCAGATTAATTAACACCAAAGACCTAGCTAGAGTGTCCCTGGATCCCTACCACCATCATTTCTCGATAGGGTCGGAGGTCAGGAAGGCGCAAACGAGCATATTGCCCACATCTCGCATGCCTTCTTATCATATATGGTCACGCTTCACCGCCATATCTACCCCGTCCCATCAACACAGGGATCCCCAGCCCCGGAATTGGTGCCCCCATAACTCTACCAACCTCCCTCTTACTTAAAACCTGACTGATATTCCCACTGGATAATAATCCAATTCAACTAGCTAAACTAATCCTAACCTATCAAACCCTAATCTAGAACATAGGCTGACTAAATTAACTATAAATACAAATACAGATTCCAGCGGCTGCCCGCAGTTTAAACCATTAATACAATCTATGACAATTGATTAATACATCCTAATATCATCTAATTATAACACCTAGCTTATAAACAACAAGATCTAATGACAGATAACAAAATCAGGGGGGGTTGGAGGGGAGAAAGGTACAGAACAAGGGGCGCTAGAGCTAAGGCAAAGTGAGCCGCCCCCTAGGGGGAGGTTCCCGGTCTGGTCGGTGGGGGTGGTAATAAATTTCTGTTGTAATGAAAGTTCTATTATACAGACGGCAGGACCGGGGCTCACACCACCCGAGTCAGCCATATAAGGAAGGGGCCGATGAAAATTCAACCAGATGGTAATCAGGGCAACCGAGGGGCCACTGCCACTTGGCACTCCGGATAACCCTGGGATAATGGGCGTGTGCGGAAATAGTCTCCTAGAGCGTGGCCCACCCAGCCCTCTCACGACTGGCTCACACGTCCCCAGGAGGATGGAATTGTCCACACGTGCCCGTGTCTCAGCAGCTCCCCACCAGATGGTTGGCTTGTCAAATAGATTCCACCGTCCGTCCCACTAAGGGCACCCAACTTCCTGGCTCACCACCGAAATGTTCCACTATCGCAGAATAAATGTCCGGGGCTGTGTCTGCAAAGTGAGTGGAGTGGATCGATACCTCCAGGGCACAGTCCCCGCAATACCAAATCCGGCAGCAGGGCTAAGCGCTCTGCTGCCACATGTGGCAAAGCGTGGTACTGCCCCTGTGGCAAAGCGTGGTACTGCCCCTGTGCTTGATGCTATTATTTTGCGGGAGTCCCCGGCTAGCAGCGTCCACGTTGGAAAACAGGAGGGGGGCTCCACCGACCCCCAACACCGCAACCGCCAAGGCGCCCTGACTCCAGCCTCGGGCGCCGCGCCACGCCGCGCCTTTGAAAGTGAAGGGGAGTCGCTGCCACTGACCCCCTTAACGCTAGCGGTAACCGCCGGGTGCTCCGGTCCAGTCGTGGGACGCCGCTACCGGTTTCCAGCTGCGTGAGCTCTCGGCTCCGGGCTGAGGCGCAAGCTGCCGTTGGCTGTGGGCGCCACACCCAACTCTCCTCGGCCGCAGGGTTCCCGGCCTCCCGGCTCGGCTGAGACGGTTGGGACGGCCTCCCGGCTCCCAGCTCGGCCGAGGCGGCTGAGACAGCTGAGACGCTCCGGCTTCGGCTGTGAGCGCTGCGCCGCGCCCGGCTCTCCCCGGCTGCAAGGTTCCCAGCGCAGTCGCGTCCACACAAGGGGAGCAGGGGGGGTCGCTGCCACCGACCCCTCACTAGTTGACTATTCGCCACTCCCGGCTCACCACTCCCGACTTCGGCTCCAGGCACGAGCCGGTTAACTCCAGGAACATCACAGGGGACCCGGTAGTGGGGGTAGAAACCCTCGCAGAGGCACGGGCGAGACAGGTAGGAAAAATGGCGGGCCAAATACCTCATTGCGTCGTCCCGGTCCCGGTCCCGGTCTAATTCGGCTTAGTTCGTTATTCGTTGTTCGTTGTTTCCTAGGCTCTCTGGTGATATCGAAATTATTGCACTCTCCCATCGGCCGTACAAAACTTCCAACTCCAAAGTCCCACTCCCCAAAGGCATAGAAAGCAATGAGGGCGGGTAGAAGTCTCACCACAGGTTAGAAACAGAAGGAATTTAAATTTAAAAGTCCAATTGTTGCGGAGCTCCGCTGCTGCTGCTCCAACGCGGACGCCATCTTGCTGCTCCAACGTGGACGCCATAAATAAATAAATAAATCCACCCTTTGTTGCTTCCAAGGCTTAATCACTCTAAATTCCAGACCACTCGCTTTTTGTTAAGTGACTATAGTCCATCGCAGGGACGTAGGTATAGATTTTTAGTTGGATGGCCACACCCCCACCTCACCCCTAGGGTAATGGGCTACAAGTCTCTCAAGCCCCGGCCTGGCCTAGTGCTTATAAAAGCAGCTCTCCGAGGTCGGGGATGGCAGACTCCCCTGCCCTGCCCTGCCCTGCCCTCCCCTGCCCCTCCCCTCTGGGCAGAGGCATAGAGGGAAAATGGAGCCTGGTGCAAAATCTGAGTTTTGCACACACACACGCGGGCAGCCGCTGTGATGCTGGAATCCACCCCCCAACCAGCATCACTTTCAATGGTGTTTAAACTAGAGAGCCCAAATTCTCCTTTTAAATCCACATTAAAGGGAGAATCTGGGGTCCCCAGTTAAACAACATTGAAAGTATTGTCGAAGGCTTTCACGGCCGGAATCACTTGGGTGCTGTGTGGTTTCCGGGCTGTATGGCCGTGTTCTAGCAGCATTCTCTCCTGACGTTTTGCCTGCCTCTGTGGCTGGCATCTTCAGAGGATCTGATGTTGGGAAAGCAAGTGGAGTATATATACCTGTTGGAGTGTCCAGGGTGGGTGAAGAAACATTGTCTGTGAGCAATAAAGAAGACAAAGAGGTCAAGAGTTGAGGGAATTTGAATAGAGGTATGAGTAACACTTAAGTCTCTAGCATGAGCGTATCTATGGAGCTAGCAAGGTCACTGGTGGGATATCTCGAATAGAAGTATCCTTGGCCTTTGTTTCCTTTGTCTATAGTCATCCTGTAAGTTTGTGTGGGAGCTGGTTAGACACTGTCTCTGACTCTAGTATTTTCAACACTGGCAGCCAAGTTCTTCTGTTCATTTCTCATAGTTTCTTCCCTTTCTGTTGTGAAATTGTCCATGTGCTTGTGGATTTCCAATGGCTTCTCTGTGTAGTCTGACATAGTGGCTTTCAGAGTGGTCCAGAATTTCTGTGTTTTCAAATAATATTCTATGTCCAGGTTGGTTTATCATGTGTTTTGCTATTGCTGATTTTTCTGGCTGAAATAGTCTGCAGTGCCTTTCGTGTTCTTTGATACGTGTCTGTGCGCTGAGTTTGGTGGTTCCTATGTAGACTTATCTACTGCATGGTATGCGGTAGACTCCTGCAGTAGCTAGAGGATCCCTCTTATCCTTTGCTGAATGTTTCTGATGTCTGTATTAGAGAAGGGCTGCAAGACCAAGAACAAGCCACATGAACAAAGATAAAGAGCCATCTAGAGGGAAAGTGTTCTTACCATACATCAAGGGAACCACTGACCGCATAGGAAAACTGATGAAGAAGCATAACCTACAAACAATCTACAGACCCACTAAGAAAATTCAACAGATGCTACATTCAGCAAAGGATAAGAGGGATCCTCTAGCTACTGCAGGAGTCTACCGCATACCATGCAGCTGTGGACAAGTCTACATAGGAACCACCAAACGCAGCGCGCAGACACGTATCAAAGCATCTCACGGGCTCCTTCGCCCAGGACTGGGCTGAGGCGGGACGTGCCGTTGTTAGGGAGGTCAAGTTCTGGCAAAGGCATCATCTTTCTGAGCAGGGGTCTTGCAGTGTAGCATAGTAGCGTACCACGGATGTTACAGGAGGCGTAAACGTGGGATTCTCTGGCAGGCATGGAGAGAAACGGTCAGGATCCTGGGAAGGAAAAACGAATGCCCTGTTTGTATTCTGCACTATTTTTGGCAAACAACAACAACAACAAAGAGTCATAAGAACATCAAAAGTGTCCTGCTGGATCAGACCAGTGAGGGTCCATCTAGCCCAGCATCCCGTCTCAAACAGTGGCCAATTAGGTACTCCGGAGCTCCAAGCACAGGGCACGGAGGCTGAGGCCTTCGTAAGAAAAGAGACTCTGCTTTTGTTCTTATTTGAAAACAAAGTTTCCGGTTCTTGCAGCTTGTGAGAATCACCTGGTAAGATCCTGACAGCTGACGGAGGGCTGAGTGAGGTTCCCAGAGATCAGGACCAGGAGGTCAGAATCTTGCACACAACGGGTGCGCAAAGGCAGGAATAAGTTATGCAAAACTAGCAGTAAAACCTATTGCACAAACAAATACAATGTGCTCTAGAAAGCTGCTGGTGGAATAACTACACCAACCCTGCCTGCCTTTCCTCTCCACTTGGACCCACCTCACCAGTTCCCCCCAGGTCCTCCCCCTCTTCCTGGATGCCTGCACCGACATGCAAAATTTAATGGTAGCCACTGAGGAGGGGTGACGTCACCTGCCTTTTCTCCCCCCCGCACCTCCAGGTCACCAGCTTCCTCCTCCTCCTCCTCCCAGATGCCCATATCACCATGCAACAGTTAATGGTGTAGTTGAATTTTAAAGGCGTATCCTAAAACCACAGAAGGCACCTGCTTGTGGGCTGCATCTTTGTTGCCATCAGGTGAGTGCAGAATTCAACTACCAGAGAGTTCTTTGGGCCCACGTCAGTCAACAACCTGGTCACAGCATCTGTACAAACTGTAGCTTCTGCACAGTCTTCAAGGGCAGCCCTGCACACAATGCATGCCAGTAATCTAATCTGGTTTTCCAACTGGTGCTCTACTGGTCATTTCTAGTTTTTTAAATGTGTATATTTTTAAGGCTTTTTGACAGTCTAATCCTGCCAGAGACGGAGGTCACATTATGTGCAAGATGCGTTGGCAGACGGCAACTCTGATAACGCCTTTAAAATACATTTCAGTTGACTCAGGAAAGTCGGGCTTCACTATGGAATGTGCCACGCATGGAGAGAGATGGAAAACACTGTTAGCCCTGCCCTTCATACCCCGCTTTATTAAAATATACATCTCATATTATTTTCCTGTGAAACTGTACTGGCAAATGCCAACTTTTCATATTTGTGTGTGTGTGTAGCAGCATGCCCACCTAGAAGCAGACCAAAAGCAAAAGGTCTGTTTGCAAGATTAAATCAGTGAATGAGTTGCTCCAGTTAATAGAATCTGGAAGCCTCATTGCCCATGGGACATGATCTTGATTACCACACCCAGCTAAACTGTTGTGACGTAATGGATCCTGGAAAACTCCCTGAGACCTGACTTTACATTTACTACGCCTTTTAGAAAGCATTTCCTCAACAATTGTTCCTTTCTTGCATTTCTTCTACCTATAGATACAATCTCCCTAAAACAATCAATCCCTTCCAGATCTCCTCAAGCCTCAGCCAAATTTGAATTCATGGGCAGAGACTCCAAAGAGTTACTCTGCATAAAGCCATTCAGAGCTTCTCTGATATAATCACATATCAATTGGCTCCACTATCCTGGGAATTAGTAGCAGTAGATGAGCTTTTGATTAGCTCAGGGATCTTCAAACTATGGCCCTCCAGATGTTCATACAATTCCCATGAGCCCTACCACTTGGCCATGCTGGCAGGGGCTGATGGGAATTGTAGTCCATGAATATCTGGAGGGCCATAGTTTGAAGACCCCTGGATTAGCTCAAGCCAGCGATACCAGCATAGGAAATTCCAGAGACTCTGGAAAAATGAAACTGAAACTTACCTATTCCCGACCTTACCTGTGCAAAAGGTATAAAAGCACTGTGCACCCTAGCCTCAGTGCTCAATACAGGCCTGCACCTCCCTTGGTCTAGTTGGTTTGAGACATGATATATCGTCCTTCGCCTGGATTTCTATGCTGGCATAGGAACATAAGAACATAAGAACTAGCCTGCTGGATCAGACCAGAGTCCATCTAGTCCAGCATTCTGCTACTCGCAGTGGCCCACCAGGTGCCTTTGGGAGCTCACATGCAGGATGTGAAAGCAATGGCCTTCTGCTGCTGCTGCTGCTCCTGAGCACCGGGTCTGCTAAGGCATTTGCAATCTGAGATCAAGGAGGATCAAGATTGGTAGCCATAGATTGACTTCTCCTCCATAAATCTGTCCAAGCCATTTTAAAGCTATCCAGGTTAGTGGCCACCACCACCTCCTGTGGCAGCATATTCCAAACACCAATCACACGTTGCGTGAAGAAGTGTTTCCTTTTATTAGTCCTAATTCTTCCCCCCAGCATTTTCAGTGAATGCCCCCTGGTTCTAGTATTGTGAGAAAGAGAGAAAAAATTCTCTCTGTCAACATTTTCTACCCCATGCATAATTTTATAGACTTCAATCATATCCCCCCTCAGACGTCTCCTCTCCAAACTAAAGAGTCCCAAACGCTGCAGCCTCTCCTCATAAGGAAGGAAGGTGCTCCAACTTCAATCATCCTCAAGCTGCCTTTCTCTGCACTTTCTTTCTATCTCTTCGATATCCTTTTTTGAGATGTGGCTACCAGAACTTTGAACACAGGGACTCCAAGTATGGCTCGCACTCACTGCTTTATATAAGGGCATGACAATCCTTGCAGTTTTATTATCAACTCCTTTCCTAATTATCCCCAGCATAGAGTTTGCCTTTTTCACAGCTGCCATGCATTGGGTTGACATTCCCATGGAACTATCAACTAAGACGCCCAAATCCCTTTCCTGGTCTGTGACTGATAGCACTGACCCCTGTAGGAATCCTTGCCTTCTTCGAGATCTTCTCTGCAGAATTTAGGTAACGTATAGTCCCTTGCTCCCCCCTCCTACTCTATCATCCAAAACCTATATTTTCCTCCCTGTTTATATACTTAGGAACTGTGTGTGTATGCTTCTTAACGTCTCACTGTGTGATTGTTTGCAACCAAAATTTATATAAACATATTTAAAACTATAATTTGGTCTCTTTTGCATTCTCTGTGGAACATTTCAAAAGCCAATTCTGGTATAGCTGTTACAAAGATCCCACCTAGCCTACCTCTTGCACTGCCAAGCTGAGTTATTTTCCCCATTGCTACTTTGAAGATATATTCTAACTGTTAAGGTAGATAACAACCCAGAGTCTTTCCTGCCAGGTGCATGGAGGGGAAGAGCCATTACAGTTCCCTGCCTGACCCAAGAGGTCTGAGGAGGCTGCTGGGTGACCCTAAATGGACCGAGAGAGGGCAGGCAGGAGACCCCGGATGAAGACGGAGAAAGGGGCAACACCTAGAAGAGCAAAGGTGAGAAAGGGAGCCTGTATGTGTGAAGTGCTTCATCCAGGTAGGCAAGCAGAAACACGGGGCTGCTAGAGGACAGCCCTGGAAGACTCTCACCTGCTCATCGTCACCATCTGGGGGGATCCTCCACTTCTGCACCTCCACATACTCGGGAGGGTCTCTCTTCTCAGGCTTTGTCAGGGAAAAAGCTGCAGAGTTTAACAGGAGGGAGGTTATTCTGTGGCCTGGAGGGGATGGACCAGAGCAGGAAAGATGCCCCCCCCTTAACCAGAGCTGATGGGGGATGAAGAGAAGCTCCTACCTCTTGGTATTGCCTTTTCTTCCACAGCCAAACCCCCAAACCTGCAACCGGGATAAGAAACACCACAAGACCAAGGATCCACATGTTCCTGGGATGACCGCCATCTGCAAGGGGGAACAAACTGCTCTGGGCATCTGCTGGAAGCAGCCCCCTCCCCATTTGCCTGCCTGCAGTGGAGGTCAGCTGCATCCAGAGATGGGGGAGGGGCAAACCATGATGACCAGCCTCATTTGCTGGGCTTAGGTGACATCGATGGCCCTTCCAGCTGGCCCGGTCTTCTTCAGCCATGGGCAGGACTTGCTGGAACCAGGGGGGGGGGCTCTTGCACTCAGCTGTGACCCCTCCCAAGGCAGCCCGACCCAAATTTCAGGCAAGCCTGGGAACGCTTTTCTGTTTTGAACCAAATCACAACTTCTGCCAGGTTCCAAAAATGGAATTCATTTCCGCAAAATTATAACTCCTAGTTTAGCTGTTTGGAGGCCCGTTTTCAAACCCAAATATGTTCATTTCAGGGCACACCAAGCAGCACTTCTGCAGAACGGAGAAGGGCTGGGGCCAAAATATTCCTCACCTTCACTCCGACAGATGCTGGCCAAGTCCAACGAGGCGCTCTTTTGGTCAGCGGGGTTGCTCAGCAGGCAGGTGAAGGTGGAGTCCAGGGAGTTGGGCCGCCAGGAGACGTGGAGATCCATGCCATTGGCAGACAGCCGGTATCGGTCTGAACCTTCTTCCAGGACACCCAGCTGGTTCCCTTTTTTCCAAGAGACCTCAATTCCCCCCCTTTCAGATGCCAGGCACCTCAGGGTCACGTTGCACCCCTCTGCAGTCCTGGAGATCAGGTGGGGACGTATCTCTGGATCTGGGACAGGCTCTGATCAGAGGGAACAAAAAAAGAACTGAAGTGCGGTGTTTGTTCTCCCTGGAGGAGAGTCCCTAAACTTCTATGCAGCTTCAGGAGAAAGAGGCAAAGAGCCTTACCTGTTGTGGTGGGAAGGCAAAGCAGCAACGAACAACACAAGCAATTGTGTTAGAGCTATTTCAGCTAAATCTCTGTTCCGCTGGGCTCCTTTTATTATGCTGTTTCAACATTACATCACTTCACGAGTCCATTAACAGAATTAACAAAGTACAAGCACTTATTACTCACAAGGTTTAAAGTTTTTCACACAACACTTCTTCACACAACGTGTGATTGGTGTTTGGAATATGCTGCCACAGGAGGTGGTGATGGCCACTAACCTGGATAGCTTTAAAAGCGGCTTGGACAGATTTATGGAGGAGAAGTCGATCTATGGCTACCGATCTTGATCCTCCTTGATCTCAAATTGCAAATGCCTTAGCAGACCAGGTGCTCAGGAGCAGCAGCAGCAGCAGAAGGCCGTTGCTTTCACCTCCTGCAGGTGAGCTCCCAAAGGCACCTGGTGGGCCACTGCGAGTAGCAGAGTGCTGGACTAGATGGACTCTGGTCTGATCCAGCTGGCTTGTTCTTATGTTCTTATGTTCTTAGTTTTACCAACTACAGACTAATTAGGGACTTTCAGCGAGTTACAGCTGTTCCTTTAGTGAATTACAAACATACAGGAGGACAAGTTGGGATAGGAAATTTATGGTCACTGTCCCTTCCTGCTTTTAGGGTTCTTAAGACAGATCAGATACAGCCAGGAGGTGGCTGAGACTATTGGCAGCCAGCCTGCTACTGTAACCATATTAATCAATTTGCCCTGAAGGCGTCAGCCACTTAGCCAGAGCCTTGGTGAACTCATGAAGTTAAGCTTTTGTCCCCCTTCACTTTTGTCCCCCTTCACTTACCAAAAACAGAGAGGTGGAAGGTCTGCCTAAGAACCTCTCCTGAGGCAAACACAACTCGAACCTTCAATGTACAGCTGTCCTCCTTCTCCAGGGCCCTGATCCTTAGCGTGGTCCCATCAGCCAACTCCAGCCGCTGCCCAAACCGGTCTGTGGTATTTCTCCACTCCAGTTTTCCATCCCTCAGTTCAGCAATCAGCATTTCTGGGCCAGACCCTGCTTGCAAAGACCACTCAATCCTGGCCACTGGGTTTATTGGTAACTGGAGAGGACAAGAGGCGGATCCCCCAAGGATTCCATTCACCTGGACAGGTGGATTCTCTGCTGGATTACCTCTGGTGCCTGCATTTTCATTATTGGGGGGGGGGGGGAGCAGGGAGAGAGAGAGGAGAAAACAATTCAGGTGAAAGGAGAATTGATGCTTCTTTGGCATCAATCAGACCGGAGCGGGGTGGGGGCGGGGGATGAGGCCCTCCCCATCTCAAAGGAGAGAACCTGTCACCTGGCCTGGCTGGGACCTGGGACCTGAGGTGGGGGCTGATATAAGGTTGGTCATAAACTAATGAAAAAACAAATGAAAAGTCAGAAAGAAAAGAGAGATTCGAAGGCAGCAGGAAAAAGTTGCCCCCCAGAAAGCAGAGAAGACTTTTCCAATCCTTTCTCCAGCCAGCCTTTTCCCTTTCAGGAAAGTGTCTCCTCGTGAGCAAGCGCGACTCGCAGTTCCCTCCCCTTCCTTACCAGGCCGGCTGCCCAGCGGGGTGCTCAAGGGCATGGCCTTGTCATGATATATAAAACAATGGTTCGCAATGGTTCATCTTCTAGACCAGGGGTAGGGAACCTGCGGCTCTCCAGATGTTCAGAAACTACAATTCCCATCAGCCCCTGTCAGCATGGCCAATCTGGAGAGCCGCAGGTTCCCTACCCCTGTTCTAGACGGAGAGGGCAGGCGAGTGTGGGTGGGTGGGAAGGCAGCCCAGAAAGCTGCATGAGTGATGTCGGAGATTGGGAGGGGGACCCTGGAAGCCAGGGGTCCCCGATGTCTGTCGTGTCTGCTGACTGTATTTCCGGCACCCAGCCAGAGCCCTTAAGAAGGGAGGGGGGAAGCTTAGCAAAACATCCCGTACTCAGCAAGTCCTCAAAGCCTTCAACTGGACATTGGGAATTGTGTGGCCGTGGTCTGGTAGCTTTTGCTCCTACTGCTTCACCTGCACCCGTGGCTGGCATCTTCAGAGGCAGGTCACAGTAAGATGTGTCCCCCCTCCCCCACCCCCGTGGGACAGAGTGAAGTCTGAAGATGCCAGCAACCCCCACCCCACCCCACCCCCACCCCCACCATATGAGCGGCATCAGCCTTGCGGGCCATTGGCGCACTGAGGAATGCCGGCATCATGCGGCGCTCCGGCAGCTCATTTGATCCCGGCCCCTCGCGGAGGAGCGCATGCCCAAGTATAGCCACGGGCACCGAAGAGCATCAGGTGCAAACATCCCGGGCAGCCCAGCTGAAGCTAAAAATGGCAGAAGTCAACATCTGCGTAAAAGGCACCAAGCGCCACCAGCCTGCACAAGCGAGCGCTCTGCTTTGCGCGCCCAGCCAGCCTCTCCTCCCCACCAGCTCCGGAGCCCGGCGGGCTTGACCAGCAATGCTCCAGTCAACCGGGGAGCAGGGGGAGAAAGGGGGGCAGAGCCGCCGGCCCTCCTGCCCGGGGCGGGGGCAGCACCTGGATCTGTCCCGTGGATGGAGCTTTATGTTCTGCTGTCTCTTCCGTTGTGGAGGCGCCTGGAGCCGTCCAGTGCGGAGTCCTGCCCGGCAACCGGTGGATGGGATCGCGGGCAGATTGGTCTCGCTTACGGCCTTCATCATCCCAGAAAAAGAACTGGAGAAAATCGAGTGGGAAATTCCGGCCCAAAAGCCCCCCCCCCCCCCCCCCCGTCGTGATTGCAGAATTCACGAAGGGGAGCTGGCAGTGGCCCAATCCTGGCGACCGAGCCTGGAAAACCCCCAACACCCAGTTGATAAGTCCCGCCCCCAGAGGCAAAGGTGGGTCTCGCATGACAGCAGCGGGGGTCACTTCAAGACTCTTGCCCCGTCTGGCACCCTGTGTGGCTGAGGCCAGGCCAAGAGGGGCAAAAAGTTGTTGTTGTCGTCGTCCCCCATTTGGAAAAGCGCCTCTGGGGAGTCCGGCTGGCCCAAGTCGCAGCCCCTTCAGGTTGGCGGAACCACAGAACCCCTGGCCAAAGCCCCGACCCGCAGCTGAGTTTGGGCTTGGGGGGCTGCGTCTCTTCTAAGGAGCCGTCTTGCAGCTTCTAGAAGAAGAAGAAGAGTTTGGATTTATATCCCCCCCCTTTCTCTTTTGTAGGAGACTCAAAGGGGCTGACAATCTCCTTGCCCTTCCCCCCTCACAACAAACACCCTGTGAGGTGGGTGGGGCTGAGAGAGCTCCGAGAAGCTGTGACTAGCCCAAGGTCACCCAGCTGGCGTGTGTGGGAGTGTTCCCCAGATAAGCCTCCACAGCTCAGGCGGCAGAGCTGGGAATCAAACCCGGTTCCTCCAGATTAGAATGCACCTGCTCTTAACTTCCTATGCAACTGCTGCTCTAGTCACTGGAGAGCGGAGCCTGGCAGAGTGGGGGGGGGATGCAGACAGCTGTTCCTGAGGAGCAAGGAAAGAACAGCTCTCTGCCCCCCACCCCCGATTTGTCTGTCTATTTGGCAGTGCCCACAGCAAGTTGCTGCGGGGATACAGCTGGAGGGGACAAGTTACCGAGGGGGGGGCTCTTCTGGGGGAACCAGCAGGAGGGAGCTGCAGGGTGGGAATGTGGGGACACATCTGCTGGGGGGGTCCAAGGGCTGCAGCAGCCCCTTCCCCATCCCCATCGTCTTGCAAAACAAGGCAGCCTCAAGCGCTCGGGCTGGCCGGCCATGCCCCAATATGGGCAGGGGGAGGGGCAGCAGCCTGGGACTCTCGGGGTACTCCCAGCTTCGGCTGCCTGGTCCTGGGGCCCCTGGATAGCACCCCCACCAGCCTGATGCTGGCACGGAGAGAGCACCAAGGCAACCCCCCTTGGAGATGCCCTTTCCTGAGGGGGTGGGCCAGAGTCGCCACGTGGGTGGGCCGGTCTCCGCCTGCGCCTTTGCCTGGGGATGAAGCACAGCCCCCCCCCCCCGCCCAGCCCAACCAGAAAGACTCTGGCCTATCAGGAGACATAAAGCGGAGGTACTCAGGGAAGACCTAGCGGGCCCTTGCACCAGCATACCCCTGAGGAATGCCCACATCATGCCACTCCATCAGCTCATTTGTCCCTGGCCCCTCGCAGAGGAACACATGTCAAAGTATAGCCACAGTCACTCAGTTGCTGACTTCTGCTATTATTAGCTTCACCCTGTGCTGGCTGGGATGTGCGCACCAGATACTCTTGAGTGAATCACTCCCTGGACTGGAAAACCCCACCTACAATACTATACTATCAACCACACCTTTGCATAGCAAGTTTACTTATTTATTTAATGTATTTATTTAATTGAATTTGTATACCACCCTCCCTTTGAGGGCTCAGGGCGGTGTCCAACAATCATAAACTTTTAAAACAAGCATATACAAACATTTAAAATTAAAACAGTCAATCCCCACTAAAAAAGGAACCATAAATATATAATGTCCATACTTTCAGACGGCATTAAAAGTTTTCCCTCACCCCCTTCCTTGCGCCCACGGGAGGCCAGATGTTTATTATAGCAGATTTTTTATATTATCCCGGCTGGCCAAACACCTGGCGGAACAGGTCCGTTTTGCAGGCCCTGCGGAAACTTTGTAAGTCCCGCAGGGCCCTGATCTCACCTGGAAGCCTGTTCCACCAGGTAGGGGCCAGGGCCATAAAAGCCCTGGCCCTTGTGGAGGCCAGCCGGATCACTTTGGGGCCAGGGATCACCAGGAGGTCTGCCTCTGAGGACCGGAGGAGCCAAGGGGGGCGATATAGGGAGAGACGGTCCCGTAGATATGCTGGTTCAAGGCGGCAAATGGCTTTAAAGGTCAAAACCAAGACTTTAAACATGACCCGGTACTCGATCGGCATCCAGTGTAGTTGATACAGGACTGGTGTGATCTGGTCCCTAATAGACGTTCCTGAAAGGAGCTTGGCTGCCGCATTTTGCACGAGTTTCAATTTCCGGATCATGGCTAAAGGTAAGCCCGTGTATAGCGAGTTACAGCAGTCCAACCTAGAGGTGACCGTGGCATGGATCACAGTGGCCAGATCAGGGCGGGAGAGATAAGGGGCCAGTTGCCGAGCCTGCCGCAGATGGTATAAAGCCATCTGGGCCGTTTGGGTGACCTGGGCTGCCAACGACAACAATGGGTCCAGGACAGAGGTCTGCAACCTATAGCTCTCCAGATGTTCATGAACTACAATTCCCATCAGCCCCTGCTACCATGGCCAATTGGCCATGCTGGCAGGGGCTGATGGGAATTGTAGTTCATGAACATCTGGAGAGCCACAGGTTGCAGACCCCTGGTCCAGGACCACCCCAAGGCTTTTGGCTTATTCCGAGGCTACCGTTAGCGTATCAAAGCCATGTAGCCGTAGGCAGGCCAAAGGCCGCCGGACACTCCCCTCAACCCAGCCAGATGACCTCCGTCTTTGTAGGGTTTAACTTCAGCCGACTCGCACTCAACCAACTAGCCACAGCATCTAATTCTAAACAATGCTGGAGAGCACCAGGGGCCGGAGTCGGGCGGCCCAAAACTCCGAACCAGACTTGCCAGGGGCTTGCATGTAGATGTTAAAGAGCATCGAAGGAAGTATCGCTCCTTGTGGCACCCCACACACGATGGGGCGCCGTTCGGAGATCTCACCCCCCCAAAGCTACCTGCTGTCCCCAGTCTCAGAGAAACTAGGTCAGCAGGTAGAATTTGCACTCGAGTGACCCAAAAGTTCCACCCAAATACTTACTGATTGGTTCCCCACCTGGGGACAGGACAATTTATACCCCACTAAACATTCCCTTCTCACTGGACACAGTGTGTAACAGACTTCCCTCTGTGATACACCTCTGAAGATGCCGGCCACAGATGCAGGCGAAACGTTAGGAACAAGATCCACCAGACCACGGCCACACAACCCGAGAAACCCACCATAAGCAGTATAACACTAGACTACGCTAGTCAAACTCTGGCCATGCTCGCAGGGGTTGCTGGGAATCGTAATCCATGAACATCTGAAGGGCCAGAGTTTGAAACCTCTGCACTAGACCAAGTCTAAATAAACAGGAATACTTCTGAATAAAGTGGAAGGTACAGCATACACAATGCTTAGCTTTTTATAACATTGAAGCAGGGTACTTTTCCCGGCAACAATCCTTCATTGGTCCAGAGTCACAGTTGAATTCACCAATCATGTTAAAGGTTAACTGTAGCTGGTTGCCCCCAGACTGGCCGGCTCCGGTTCTTGTTGCTGGCCAAGCTTTCTGCTGACTAGAACATAGGTCGGGAACTCAAGGGCTCGAGGAGCCCTTCAAATGGTTCTCTTTCCTTAAGCTTGTTGTCGCTGCTCCTACCCACCCGGGCCCACCTCGCCACCATCGCTAATCGTCACCGGGCCAGCCCCACTCATCCCTCTCATTCCCCGAGGCTCAGGCTGGCTCCAGGTCAGAGGCGTCCCTCCCATTGGGCAAAGTGGGCAGTTGCCCTGGGCGCAGCCCTGTGGGGGGCGCAGGTTTGTTTGTGGGATTTTTTGTATTTTTAGTGTATTTTCCATTTTTGGCCTGCAGCGGAGGGCGCAGTTTTTTAGGCTAGGGCAGCACCAAAATTCCAGGGATGTCTTTGGAGACTCTCCTGATGCTACCACCCAGGTTTGGTGAGGTTTTGGTCTGTGGGACCAGAGTTATGGACTCCCAAAGTTGGGTATTCCCATACCCCATTGTTTCCAATGGGAGCTAATAGGAGATGAGGCTACATTTTTTGAGGGGGTCCATATCTCTGGACCCCCCTTGAACCACAACTTCACCAAACCTGGGAGTGTATCATCAGGAGAATTCCTTTACTAATACTCACCCAAGGTTTTGTGAAGTTTGGTCCAGGGGGGGGTTCAAAGCTATGGACTCCCCAAAGTTGGACTCCCATCATCTCATTGTTTCCAATGGGAGCTAACAGAAGATGGAGGTTGGAGCACCTTTGAGGGTCGCATAACTTTGGACCCCTGAACCAACATAGCTCAAGGTAAACCTGGGTGGTACTTCATTAGGGGAGTCTCCTTAAAGATACCCTGAAAGTTTGGTGCTGCTTCAAAAGCTTTTTTTAACAATTGCACTCCTGCGTCAAGCAGGCACCTCCCCCAAATTTCCCCAGAGGATTTTCCTTTTAAATCCTACCGCCTTTGACATGGATTTAAAGGGAGAATCTGGAGGTCTCCCTTAGTTTAAACATCACTGCAAGTGATGCTGTTTCCCAGGGTGTGGGGAAGAATCCAACCCCTAAAAAATAGCATCACTTCCAATGTTGTTTAAAACTGTAGAACCCCAGATTCTCCCCTTTAGAGTAGATTTGGCAAGGAGAATCTGGGGCTCCCCTAGTTTAAACACCATTTAAAAAAATGATGATGCTGTTTGGGGGTGGATTCCAGCATCACTTGTTTAAAACTAGGGGAGCCCAGATTCCTCCCTTTGAAACATTGGAAAGTGAAGCTTCGTTTCCCCAATTAGCAATACTGGATACAACACCATAAAAATGTTTTCCTAGTGGCAGTAATAAAACATTTTGAAAGCATTTTAAAAATATTTTCAAAAGAAATTATATCTGCTGTGTGGCATGGCTTTCTATTGCTGTGCTCAGATTTGTGAGTTGGGGCATGTCTCTATAATGTGATGGTGACTTTGGGAAACAACCTGGGTGTAAAAAAAATCATTGCTGGTCACAGTGGGGGAGGGTGGCTGCCCATGGGGTAGCCAAACTCCAGTTTGCTCTATAGATACGCCCACTGGGCTTAAGGCTACACAAAGGAGGGTGCGCATTGCATTGGGCGCAGCCGCCGGGGAGCATCAAACTCAGGTTTTGCCCAGGGCTCCAGTTTGCCTAGTTACGCCACTGCTCCAGGTTGCCGTTCAGGCAGTTACCCTGAGCCTCTGTGTATGATATTCTTAAAAGGGCAATTCCCCAAAGACTGCTTAAAGAGGAAAGTTTCCCCTTTTAGCAATCTTTGGGGAATTGCCCCTTTAAGAAATTCAGAGCAGCAGGGAAGAGACCGACTGAGGGCCACAGCCAACACAGACCTCAGAGGAACCCCGCAGGAGCTGCTGGGCCATGGGGCACCCTCATTTCCATCTGTGAGGAGGCTGCCTGGTTGGATGAGTGGAAGAGGGGCATCTCCCCTCTTCCCCAGCCAGCCAGGGGACCTCCCCTGCCAAAGAGAAGGAGCTCCCCAGCCAGCAGTTCCCCCCATAGGGAGGGCTGCAGGCTGGGGGCACCCCTCTTCATTTCAAATGTCAAAAAGTATTTGCGGCTCCATGTGTTTTCTTTTCCGTGGAAAATGGGTCCAAAGCTCTTTGGGTTTAAAAGGTTGCTGACCCCTGCGCTAGCACCAGGTGGAGACCCTGGCTCCCTTGCCACACCCCCACCCAGAGTGGGTGGCAGAACAGGGGGGTGGGCCCAGTGAGACCTTATTTCCTGCCCTCAGTGACACCCACCCCCCTCCAGGGCTACTGCTCTGTTGCTTGTTTGCCTGTGCAGAACAGGGAGTGGGTGGGGAGCAGGCCCACCTGGAGTCTGGGGGGCTGCTCAGCAAAGGCATAGCCACAATGGGGACATCTGGGGACAAATGTCCTGGGCACCCACCATTGGGGGTGCAGAAAAATTTGGGCTCATTTCTAAATTTTTGGGTATTTTTAGTGTTTTTACTTTATTGGCCAGCAGGGGGCGCAGTTTTTAGGTTCGCGACACCACAATTTCAGGCTATCGTCAGATGACACTCCTAATGATACCAGCCAAGTTTGGTGAAGGTTGGTTCAGGGGGTCCAAGTTATGGGACCTCAAAAAAGGGCTGCCCCAATCCCCCCCATTGTTTCCAAGTAAATTTGGGAACTACAGTAGATGGGGCAAATCCATTTTGGAGCGGCCCATAACTTTTGGGACACCCCTGAACCAAACTTCACTCAAACCTGGGTGGTTTCTACTCAGGAGGAGTCTCCCTGGAAGATAGCCTAAAATTCTTGGCAGTACTGTTAGCTTAAATATTGCTCCCCTGACAGGCACTCCTCAAATTCTCTTCTTATGGTTCTCTCTTTAAATCCACCCCCCCTTTGGAGTGGGATTTCCTAAAGGGAGAATCTGGGCTCCCTAGATTAAAAAAAAATGAAAGCATTGTTGAAGGCTTTCACAACCAGGTCTGGTTGACAGGCGTTTTCTGAACTAGGTTGCAGTTGTGGAATGGTAGATCTTGTTCTCTAACAAGCTTTAAGCCTGCCATCTGTGGGAAAGCTGGAATCTTCAGAGGTGTATCACAGAGAGACGTCTGTTACAAGAGAAGTCTGGACACAGTGTGTTACAGACTTCTAGCTGTGATACACCTCTGAAGATATCAGCCACAAATGAAGGCGAGACGTTAGGAACAAGATTCACTTATCACTCTGCCTCGCGAGCCCAGAAAACCCACAACAACCAACATTGAAAACGATGCTGTTTGGGGAGTGGGTGGGGAATCTATCCTGAAACAGCATATCTTTCAATGTTGTTTAAACTAGGGATCCCAGATTCTCCCTTTCAGGTGGATTTTAAAAAAGAATCTGGGATATCTAGTTTAAACAACGTTAAAAGTGATGCTGTTTCAGGGTGGATTCCCCGCCTTCAAAAAATAGCATCACTTTCAATGTTGTTTAAACTAGGGAGCCCCTGGGTGTGTCTGTAGATTTGTATGTTGGGGCATGTTCTATAATGTGATGGTGACTTTGAGATGACCTGGTGCAAAAAAATGTTGTTTGGTCATGGTGGGGGAGGGCGGCCACCCATATGGGGGGGCGCAAAACTCAGATTTTGTCTGAGGCTCCATTTTCCCTAGCTACGCCTCTGCTGCTCAGCTGCACAGGAAGATTTCTCACCTGTGACCCGCAAGACAAAGGTCTGGGATTGCACTTCTCCGTCTCGAAACCTCACGCGAGCGGTGTAGACTCCGCTGTCCTGCTTCTTCAAGTCCTGAGTCCCGCAGGGTGGTCTCATTCGCCTTCTCCAGCCGCTGCTGAAATCGGTCGCCAGGATTGGGCCGCTCCCAGCTCCCATTTGTAAAATGTGCACTCGCGACTGGAGGGCCACTTTCATGCTGGAATTCCGTCTTGATTTTGGACACTGCTTTTCCTGGGGGGGGGGGGAACGGCCGGAACAGGGACGTAGGTACAGATGTTTTATGGGGGGGTTTCGGGGCCATGCCCCCACTCACCCTTGGGGCATTGCCACGCCTCCACAAGCCCCGCCCCCAGCCTCCGTGTTTATAAAAGCAGCTCTATGAAGCCAGGTAGGGCAGACTCCCCTGCCCCCCCCCAACCAGCTGGGCTCCCAGCAGGCAGCTGGCAGTCCCTTGTGACCTCCCCTCTGGGCAGAGGCATAGCTAGGGAAAATGGAGCCCAGTGCGCCCCCCCCCCCCCAATGGGTGGTCGCTGTGATGCTGGAATCCACCCCAAAACAGCATCACTTTCACTGGTGTTTAAACTAGGGAGCCCAGATTCTCCTTTTTTAATCCAATCTTAAAGTTGGAGAATCTGGGGGGTCCCCGGTTGGAACACCGAAAGTGATGCTGTTTTGGGGTGGATTCTCCCCCACCCTGAAACAGCATCACTTTCAAGGTTTAAACTGGGGACCTCGAGAACACGAGAACCTCCCCTTACCTCCGTCCTGAAGCGAGACGGATCCGCCCGCGATCCCATCCACCGGTTGCCGGGCAGGACTCTGCCCTGGACGGCTCCAGGCGCCTCCGCAACGGAAGAGACAGCAGAGCAGAAAAGTCCACCCGAGGGCCAGATCCAGGTGCTGCCCCCGCCTCGCGCAGGAGGGCCGGCGACTCTGCTGGCCCCCTTTCTCCCCCTGCTCCCCGGTGGACTGCAGCATTGCTGGTCAAGCCCGCCTGGCTCCGGGGCCGGCCGGGAGGAGTGTGGCTGGCTGGGCGCGCAAAGCAGAGCGCTCGCTGGTGGAGGCTGGTGGCGCTCGGGGCTTTGCACGCAGTTGCCGACTTCTGTCATTTTAAACTTCACCTGGGTTGGCCGGGAGGGAGGTGAGCACCTGATGCTCTTCGGTGCCCGTGGCTATACTTAGACATGCGCTCCTCCGCGAGGGGCCGGGGACGAAGGAGCTGCCGGAGCGACGCATGATGCGGGCAGTCCTCAGGGGTCCGAATGCCATTCTGGGGCAGCTGCATATGACATGGGGGGAGGGGCTGTGCGCCAGCGTCATTGTGGGGCGGGGCCTGCCCGCCTGGCTTCTTCGGCCCTTTCGGCCGGGCTGGTTCCTCTGGCGCTGCCCTCCTCCGCCTGGACCTCCTCCGCGGGCTGAGGGGCTTACCCGAACCCCCCCCCCCCCGTCGTCGCGGGGCGCGCAGCGAGACTTCGGGGGATCGAACGCGCAACTCCACCGGCCGTGCCCCGAGTTGCAGAGGACGGCCCACACACACACACACACACACACACGCAGGAGCGCCAGCCGCAGTGGAGGGGTCAGCCCCAGGGAAAGCGAAGGGCCAGCGCCTGGCTGGCGGAAAGAGGGGCAGAGCCAGGGTTAGCACCACCCCACCCTGTGGGTCAAAAAGATCCCCCCTGCCCCAGCCTCGCCAGGATGAGCCCCCCCCCCCCCAGTCGCTCGGGTAAAGGAAGGAGGGTTGGGCCAACCCGTTAGCAGCGCGGGCCTCGGTCGCTCCTCCACAGTGGACACAGACTCATCGACTCATAGAGTTGGAAGAGACCCCCAAAGGCCATCAAGTCCGACTGTCAAGAAGCAATTGCTGGGGAGAGCTTTTTTTTAGGTTGCAGGCGTTGCTTCTCCGCTTCTCCGGCCTTGGAGCTCTGAGCTGGGATTCGGGAAGAGGCTCCAAACTGGACTGTGGATACTGTGGGGATTGCCACATGACATTATCAACTGGTTTGGCACCAATTCGCCAGAACAGTCTTCTGCTGTCTTCCTTTCATGTCTTCAGTGGTACAATCACTTCCCTCATCTAGACACTAGACTCCTATTGATACAATCCAGAATCACATTGGCTTTCTTGGCTGCCACATCACACTGCTGACTCTTGTTCAGTTTGTGGTCCACTAAGACTCCCAGATCTCTTTTCCATGTACTATTGTCAAGCCGGGTGTCACCCATCCTATATCTGTGTGTAACCCATGCCATTATAGTATTTGTGCTTTGTTTGGATCTTAGGGCCCAGGGGATAAGAGCTCACTGAGCATGCGCAGTCGGTAAGCTTGCTTACTTATTACCAACTACAAGAGCCCACCCTCCTCAGTTGATCTGGCCTGCAGCAGGAGAAGGAAGGCACACAGCTCAGTTGAGGGAATGACTTATTTTTTGCAGGCCAAAGTTGAGGAAAAACCTGCAGCAACTACATCCTATGCAGAAGACCAGATGAGATTTAAAAAGCCCTGCTTTAGTAATAGTTTGGACTTTCTTGCTGTTTTTTATTTATTGGGCACTGTTAGTTAAGAACATAAGAACATAAGAACAAGCCAGCTGGATCAGACCAGAGTCCATCTAGTCCAGCTCTCTGCTACTCGCAGTGGCCTACCAGGTGCCTTTGGGAGCTCACATGCAGGAGGTGAAAGCAAGGGCCTTCTCATGGTCGTTGCTCCCGAGCACCTAGAATTCCAGTGAGTGGCATGAGAACCTTTTATATGGCACTCAGATGTTAGATCATTAATTTCCTTATCAGCCCCTGCCAGCATGGCTAATTGGCCATGCTGGCAGGGGCTGATGGGAATTGTACTCCATAACATAAGCATAAGCATTTTATTGTCATTGTGCACTATCAGCAATCTAAATTCTGTTACATTCCTCGATGCACACAATTTCAGACTCATACATCATACTCATACAATTTCATACAATACATCATACTCATACACTTTCAGACTCCATACATCATCCTCACTTCCCCTTCCTCCACCCATCCCTACACAGCCCCAAACACATCAACACGGGCTTTGAGTTCAAAGCATCGCCACAGCTCTAGAGTAGAAGCTGTCTCTAAGCCTCTTTGTCCTAGATCTGATAGTCCTGTATCGCTTCTACCAGATGATAGCAGTTCAAAAGAGAGTGTGCTGGATGAGACGGGTCCTTCAGAATATTTTGGGCTTTTGAGGCTTCGGGAATTATAGAGTTCTTCCAAGGAGGAGAGAGGGCAGCCGATAATCCTCTGTGCAGTAGTGATCACCTCTTTGGAGCGCCTTCCTATCTGCCACTGTGCAACTGGAGAACCATACACAGATGCAGTAGGTTAAGACACTCTCTATAGCACAGCGGTAAAAGGACACCAGGAGTTTTCCATCCAGTTGTTGCTTCCTTAAAAGTCTCAGATAGTACAGTCTTTGCTGGGCCTTCTTAACCACCGCGGCAGTCTGTATGCCCCAGGTTAAGTCCTCTTTAATCATAACGCCCAGAAATTTAAAACTAGCCACCCGCTCTACTTGATCTCCATTTATACTCAAGGGCTGAATTTCTGAACTATTCCTTCTATAGTCCACTATAAGCTCCTTTGTCTTGTTAGTATTAAGAACCAGGTTATTTTCCCTGCACCATGAGAGCAGTCGGTCCACCTCACTCCGATAGGCAGACTCATCCCCTCCAGAGATGAGCCCCACCACCGTTGTGTCATCGGCAAATTTGATAATGGTGTTACTATGATAGACAGGAGTACAATCATATGTATAAAGGGAGAACAACACACAATCCTGTGGCGTCTGGAGTGCCAAAGGTTCGCCACCACGGACCTAGACTGTTAAGGCATTTGCAATCTCAGATCAAAGAGGATCAAGATTGGTAGCCATAAATCGACTTCTCCTCCATAAATCTATCCAAGCCCCTTTTAAAGCTATCCAGGTTAGTGGCCATCACCACCTCCTGTGGCAGCATATTCCAAACACCACTCAGACGTTGCGTGAAGAAGTGTTTCCTTTTATTAGCCTAATTCTTCCCCCCAGCATTTTCAATGAATGCCCCCTGGTTCTAGTATTGTGAGAAAGAGAGAAAAATTTCTCTCTGTCAACATTTTTTACCCCATGCATAATTTTATAGACTTCAATCATATCCCCCCTCAGACGTCTCCTCTCCAAACTAAAGAGTCCCAAACGCTGCAGCCTCTCCTCATAAGGAAGGTGCTCCAGTCCCTCAATCATCCTTGTTGCCCTTCTCTGCACTTTTTCTATCTCTTTGATATCCTTTTTGAGATGCGGTGACCAGAACTGGACACAGTACTCCAAGTGCGGTCGCACCACTGCTTTATATAAGGGCATGACAATCCTTGCAGTTTTATTATCAACTTCTTTCCTAATTATCCCCAGCATAGAGTTTGCCTTTTTCACAGCTGCCATACATTGAGTTGACATTCCCATGGAACTATCAACTAAGACGCCCAAATCCCTTTCCTGGTCTGTGACTGATAGCACTGACCCCTGTAGCGTGTATGTGAAGTTTGGGGTTTTTGCCCCTACGTGCATCACTTTACATTTTGCTACATTGAACTGCATTTGCCATTTCTTAGCCCAACCACCTAGTTTATCAAGGTCCGCTTGGAGCTCTTCGCAATCCTTTGCGGTTCTCACCACCCTGCATAATTTGGTATCATCTGCAAACTTGGCCACCACGCTACCCACCCCTACTTCCAGGTCATTTATGAATAGGTTAAAGAGCACTGGTCCCAAAACGGATCCTTGGGGGACACCACTCCCGACATCTCTCCATTGTGAGAATTTCCCATTTACACCCACTCTTTGCTTCCTGTTCCTCAACCAGTTTTTAATCCATAGGTGGACTTCCCCTTTTATTCCTTGATTGCTGAGTTTTCTCAATAATCTCTGGTGAGGAACTTTGTCAAAAGCCTTTTGGAAATCCAGGTAGACAATGTCCACTGGTTCCCCCTTATCCACATGCCTGTTTATACCCTCAAAGAACTCTAGTAAGTTTTTAAGACAGGACTTGCTTCTGCAAAAGCCATGCTGACTCTTCCTCAGCAGGTCTTGCTTTTCTATATGTTTTATAATTTTATCTTTAATGATAGATTCTGCTAATTTACCAGGAACAGATGTCAAACTGACTGGCTTGTAATCTCCTGGGTCCCCCCTAGACCCTTTCTTAAAGATTGGTGTGACATTGGCCATCTTCCAGTCTTCAGGGATGGAGGCAGATTTCAGGGATAAGTTGCATATTAAAGTGAGAAGATCAGCAATTTCATGCTTGAGCTCTTTAAGAACTCTTGGATGAATGCAGTAAATCAGCCAAATGGTGGGATTTGGTAGCATTTAGTTTATCAATGGCTGCCAGGACTTCTTGCTTGTCTACCACTATCTTCACTAGTTCCTCGGATTCGCCTCCTAAGAAGCTTGGTTCAGGTGCAGGAATTTTCCTCACCTCCTCTTGGGTGAAGACAGATGCAAAGAATTCATTCAGCTTCTCTGCAATCTCCCTGTCATCTTTTAGCACACCCTTTATTCCTGCGTCATCTAACAGGCCTACCGCTTCCCTAGCTGGCTTCCTACTTTTGATATACTTGAAGGTCATGGTCTACTACGTCGAATGCTATGGTGAGATCTAAGAGCAGCAGCAGCGCCGAGCCGCCTCTATCCAGGTGAAGCCGGAGCTCGTCCACGCGGAAACCAGACTGGAAGGGATCCAATGCATTTGTATCATCCAGGAACATCTGGAGCTGCTCCACCACCGCTCGCTCAATTACCTTACTCAGAAATGGCAAATTTGAAATTGGGCGGTTATTGGCCAGATCCAGCAGATCTAACTGCTGTCTTTTTAGGAGTGGGTGGACCACTGCCTCTTTCAGCCGACCTTGCTGAAAGGGAGTTATTTATAATTGCTTGCTCAGGGGAGTTATTTATAATTTCCAACAGGTGGCTCCGTGGCTCCCCCCTACCGGCTTTCACCAACCAGGAAGGACATGGGCCAAAAGGACAAGTGGTAGATCGTATAGCAGCCAGCGTCCTGTTTACATCTGCCAGGTTGAGTCGGCTGAAGTGGTCCAAGACAGGACCCAAAGACGGCCCAGGGGCCTCCAGTTCACATACTGTCTCAAACGTGGTGGGCAGGGTTTGGCGGAGGGCCAGGACTTTGTCTGTGAAGTAGTTTGCAAATGCATCACAGCTTAAAGCCAATTCTCTAGATTTAGGACCTGCAGCAGAGGTCGTGAGTGCTCGAATAATACTAAACAACTGAGCCGGGCGTGAGCTAGCTACTGCGATAGAGGAAGCAAAATAGGAAGCAAAATAGCAAAATCAGTCATGGCAGCATAACTTCAGTTTTTCTGGTGTTCCAGTCATGAGTTTTCACACTGTGGTGTTGAATTAATTATCAGTTTATTTAAAATATTTCTGTGCTGCCTCTTTGGAGTCCTACTTGGAGCTGCTTGCAATTTAAAAACATTAACGACAAGCCCTAACGCCCAAGCAATTAAGAAAACAAGTCATTAGAAATGTGTTTGTATTACTGAAGCTCCCTCCCAAATGAAAACCATCTTTCTTCCTATTGCAGGGACAGGGGAAAAGAGGCCGCTCCTTTGGACACTGCCCCCTTTGCTGAGAAGGGGGGGGGGCTGTCAGTTCTATTTCTGTGCTGGGGGTGGGGGATATCCAGGCATCTGTGGCAATTCAGGGGGGAGGGGTATTTTGGGAAGATCAGCAGCTGGACGGGGGTGCAGTTCTCAGCTACTCCAGCATTCCTGGAAAAGTGATTCCCACAAACACACACTGATACTCACCCCCCCCCCCTCAAAGACAGGAACCCCCACCCCAATAGCAGCCAGGGAATCGCTGCAAGAAGAGCTCAGAGCAAGAAGACATTCCCACTCGACTAGAAGCCCCAACGCTCACGGGCTGTCCATTTGGCAGGGATGCAAGGGGTCCCCTCGTATAGCCCCAGTGCTCATGAGGATTTACACCCCTGGATAAATGGGCAGAGCAACTGCATCCAAGAAGACCGTCTCTTGGCAGTTCTTGCAGCTCTGGAAGGTAGACTTCCTTCACCTGGGAGAGTCAGACCCAGGGTGCAAAATTCACAACAGCTTCTGAGAAGGGGGGCTGGTCTCAGGGGTGGTGTGGCTCAATTCTAGGGGGCACCAAACTCGGCCAGAAGTGGACATTGTGATTGGCTGCGTCAAACCACCACACCCCTCGTGTATGACTGCAGAGAAGGCCCCAACCAATCTGGACCCAGTAGTAATGAGGGAACATGGGACATCAGTAGATCGGCAAAGGACAGGTAGACCTGGATGAAGGTCTGCCCACCTAAAACCCAAGCTTGGGCTGTGGGTCCCATCAGTGGGGACCTGCTCTTGGGAAGAGCTGTGCAAACATAACCCAAATCTTTGGACAAAGGAGTGTGCAAGATGTTGGGAACTTGGCCAAGGCAGGTGCATCTCTCCCCCACCCCCATTTCTGCAGAACATTCCTGGTAGCTGGAGCTCTGGAAAGAGCTTGGCTCAAGGCCCTTCTTTGCCCCAGAGTCCACCGATGGTGTCTGGTCCCAGCCGCTGCTCCTGCCGCCGCTCAGTTCTGTTTACACCAGATTCTTTCCAGCACGTTCAAGGAGGCGACGGTGAGGATCTGCACCAAGACCGCGACCAGCATGGCCACCCTCGCCCAGGAGAGGCACCCGCTGACTCCTGCACGGAACAAGAAGGGAACGGGGGGCTTTAGGGCAGGGTGGGGGCCAGACACAAGCAGGCCCCCTGCCCCCCCCACCAGTAACCTGATGCCCACAGGGGGCCACACTCAACTTTCCCCTTTGACGGGTGGGACAGGGGCCCTACGTCACTCTTGCAGAAAGCCCAGCGCAACTCTCACCCAGACCGGCTGCACAAGACTGTAATTAAGGATCAGGACCCTTGGCTTGTAAATAAACCGTGGCCACTTGTTGCTACTGTCACAGCCTCGGATGCAGAGGCAAATGCGATTGCTCTTCTAGAGGGGCTGAGATTCGTCAGAGCTGAGATTCATTTGCCAAGGAGGGTGGGGGTGTGTGGAAAAGCTGCCAGGCAGCGATGGCCCCTCCCTCTCCCTTTGCCGCATCCATCCACAGAGCCCATAAAAACTCAGCAGCCCGGGGGTCATCGAATCCTAGAGTTGGAAGAGACCCCCAGGACCCTCCAGTTCAATCCCCTTTTATGCAGGAAGGCACAGTCAAAGCACCCTTGACAGATTGACAGCCTCTGTTTAGAAACCTCCAAGGGAGGAGACCCCACCACACACCGAGCCAGTGGATCAAAGAGCCCTAGCATTGCCTGGCAACCACTACATATAAAAGGGATCTCGGAGTCTCAGTAGACTATAAGCTAAACATGAGCCAAGAAAGCCTGGAATGTTTAAAAATGTTAAAAAAGTTTTAAAATGTTTAAAAATATTTAAAATTGTTTAAATAAGTTTATGTTTATAAGTGTGTATAACAAAAAACTATGATTAGTATTATCATTATTTCTTGTAGAAAATCCATATGGCAATTAAGAAATATGAAAAAGAGAATTTATGAATTTCTTCTCCTGAGGAAGATATCCACGAAAACGCTTTTTGAAACGCGTGAGGCGTTTGAGAGACTCTAAAGGATTTATAAGACTGAAGATATTTACTTTGACGCTTTTTGAACCATTATTTTGGTCTTTTGCATATAATATTACACTGTATGATTTGTTATAAGAATTTGAAGGAGAGACTCTAGTTACTTACAGAGACTCAGATAATTATTTTGATGAACTTGAATTATGACTTTGGTCTATTTGTATGTTATACAACACTTTATGAATTATAGCAGTAACTTCAGAGATTTATTGGCTTTGCATTTATTTAGTTTCCGCCTTAGTGTGTGACGCGATTCTTGGTTTTCACGTATCTATACGTTACACACATTGATGCATTGTTCTTTAGATTTTGAGGCCAGACAAAAGTCAGGGCAGGAAGGCTTGAAACAATCAGCAGACAAATTCACACCTTAATACTTTCAAATACTTAATTTTGTTTCTAGAAATCAAAAGAAGGAGACTTTCCTTAAACAAGGAACTTGACCATATTTCTAAAACATGTTTTTAAAACAGCCCAACACGGAGAATTATCTCCCGTTTTCTACCTTCGCTAACCAGCCACATAGGAAACAACAGGACTTTATGGGTTTTGGACCTAATGGAATTTCTAATGGAAAAGCAGACCCAATGAGTAACCCCCTCTCAGCACACACAAATAATTAGTAGCCCACTCTCGGGAACTGGTGAGAACCTGCTGGATCCCACCTCTGGGCTTGCATCAACAAGCTTGAAACCACAAGCAGATAAATTCACCCCTCCAGCCACGTCCCTGGAAGTGGTCCTGGCAAGACAGAGGCCCTGGGAGAGTTTGGCAAGGCCACGATCTGCCACGTGGGCCAGGAGGGGGGCCTATTGCCCTCCAGGATAGGGGAAGTTGCCAGTGGCCCCACTGGAGAGGGATGCAACTCTGCTACTTCTGGAGAAGGGCTGGGGCCGTGGAGCCTTTGCTGAGCACCAGCAGAGATGAGGAGGCGAAGTGGGGGGGCTGAAGGGAAGCAAGGCCAGGGGGGAGACTCTGAAGGGGGGTGGAGGGCAGAGAGAGGAGGAGGAGAGGGCGACCCCGTGAGAAAGGTCCAGGTATGATGATGCAAAAGGTACACAAAGTGGAAAGAGGCGGCCTGTGTCAGGATGGCATCCTCCTGGCATTGGGGGAGGGGGAGTCGAGCGAGGGATGCTGATTCACACCCCAGCGTCAGCAATCTCTCCTGGGCCAGTCGGCCTCGGGGCCTGGTTTAGCCCCCATCCTTCTAGGTGTGAAATGTTTTATTCCCTTTGTACTTTTGCTTTGATCCGGTGGGAACGGGAGAGATTGGTGCCATTTGGCCAGCTGGGCAGGAGGGGGGCACTGGCGATTTCAGCTCCTGCTCGAAATGTGGTTTTCAGAAGCGTCTATGGATAGTTACTCTTTGGTTCTCCTAATAAAATCTACAGTTTGCAGCTACAGTTTCTTTATTTTAGACCGCAGTCAGACGGACCTGGGAGCTCCCTCCTTCAGGGGACAAGGAAGGCTCTGAGGCGCCCCCTGGTGTCCATGAAGAGGCAGCGCAAACACAAAGAGGCACTTTCCAACACAGCCCATAATAATAAGCTCAATTAACAGGTAATGGACTTATCAGCCCTGCTGCTCTGCCAATAGCCACCCCCTGCGATGGCTTTAACAGGAAGGGCTGCGTGGTGTAGTGATTAGAGTAAAACTAGAACCTGAAGCTACCATGTTTGAATCCCCCACGCAGCCACCATGAGAGCCTGTCGGGTCACAATCTCTCTGCCTCACCTGCCCTCACAAGGTGGGCATCGAAAAGGTGGGCATCCTTGCAGGGATGATGGGGAACGGGGGAATGAT